>NC_059227.1:15893346-16128346 GCF_020615455.1 Coregonus clupeaformis | reverse complement strand
ATTGCTTTGAAGCACACACACACACACACACACACACACACTTCAGACAGCTGGTCTCCGATTAAATCCCTTGCTTTTGTAATTATTCAGTATTGGCTCGAAAAAAGGTAGGATTCATGGCACCAAAACAAGTCCAGCTTTCAGACAGGCACTGTCCAGATGGGTCTCAGTCAGAGACAGTGCATTGCTTGTGTTTGTTGTTATTGAACAGATAGAGCAATCACTCTGGGACCAGTCAGTCTACTCTATTAGAACAGTTCAGGAGCAGTGTTACCATACAGTGTCATAATGGTAATGTCTTGCTGTTTTGCTAAAGTCCCACTAAGCTATATAGCTAAGAATCAGAGATGACATGCCATAGCTATGAGGGTGGGTGGATGGGTGTGCGTGTATGTGTGTGTAGCGGTGAGTCTGAACTGAAGCAGGCCCAAGCCAGGAGACCGCTGCGGAGATGTATCTTATCTGTGTATTAAGAGAGGCCTAATGGACACAAAGAGGCTGTTAGGGAGCTGTCCGTCATCTCCACCCCAGCCCCGCCCCCCTCCAACACCTAACTGCTGACACAGACATGGACCAGGGCCTGTGTGTGTGTGCGTGTGTGTGCACGTGTGTGTGTGTGTGACAGCTGGCCTGAGCGATGTGGCTCTTACCACCTAGTTGTCACTAACTGACATACTCACTGACTCACTGTTTAACTAACTTACTATATACACTGAGTGTACAAAACATTAAGAACACCTTCCTAATATTGAGTTGAACAGCCTCAATTCGTCAGGACATGGACTATACATGGGATGCTGGGCCATGTTGATTCCAATGCTTCCCACAATTGTGTCAAGATGGCTGGATGTCCTGTGGGTGGTGGACCATTCTTGATACACACGGGCGTGAAAAACACAGCAGCGTTGCTGTTCTTGACACACTCAAACCGGTGCGCCTGGCACCTACTACCATACCCCGTTCAAAGGCTCTTACATTTTTTGTCTTGCCCATTCACCCTCTGAATGGCATACATACACAATCCATGTCTCAGTTGTCTCAATGCTTAAAAATTCTTTAACCTGTCTCCTCCCCTTCATCTACACTGATTGAAGTGGATTTAACATGTGACATTATTAACAGATCACAGTTTTCACCTGGATTCACCTGTTCAGTCTATGTCATGGAAAGCAGGTGTTGTTAATGTTTTGTACACTCAGTGTATGTCACCAACTCACTAACTGACTGAGTGAATTATGACTGACTCTGAAGAGCTAGCTAGCTGACTACTTGATTCACTAAGACACTGGACACCTTCCAGGTAGACTACAATGCCTGGATAGGTATTTAACACATTGTGTTTAATATATCAGCTAACCCCATCACATGATATATCAGTCAGATGTCGGACTGTGGAATTGATGACGTGGCACACAACATGTGAGCATGTATTGCAATGTAGTCAGCCTGAGGCGCAGCCATTAACTCAATATCTCACACCTCCACTCCATTAACTCCCACACTCAGCATCTCCCTCGCTGATTTGAGTGACAGGCCGACAGCCCACCCACCAATCACCCAGCAGCACTAATTAGGGGTGAACACAGGGTCGGCGTGGCGATCTGCCTCTGGAGCCGCCCTCTCCACAGCTGTCAATCACCTGGTGTGTCTCACACAGAGATGATGACACGCACAAGCGAGATGGTGAGAGAGAAAGAGAAAGAGAGAGAGAATGTGTGTGTGCGTGTGTGTGTGTTTGTGTGTGCGTGCGTGTGTAAGAAACAGGTGGCCTGAGCGATGAGGGCCTGATCGATCCCCAGGCATGCGGATGGAGAGAGGGAGGGATGATGGATGAGGTGAGGTCTGCACCATGCAGAGATTTAAGGGATGGGTGGAAGAAGAGGATTGTTAAAGAGAAAGGAGTGCAGTGCAGCCCCCCCCCCACCCCCCCCCCATATTTTTTTAATGGCAGGAAATTAGCTCTAAAACAGCAACATTTTCTCTAAGCCTCATGGCTAAATATACAGTATTCATGCACAAGCACACATACAGGGCTGGTTGCAGTCATAAGCAACATGAGCCCCTGGCTGCTAGGGGGCCCCCGACCCCCCCTTTAAAACTACTAAAGTTTTCTCTCCACCCCATGGCAAATGAGTAGAATTGCAGGAAAACATTTCACTCCACCGTCAAGAGGGTGGCCACTAAAATGTTTTACCGCAAGGTGGGGGGGCCCCCCCAACCAAATCTAGCTTAGGGCACCCAAAAGGCTATAGCACACACAGACACAATAAGAAAGAGTTGAATGGTTTTATTGTTTTTTCTCCACAGTGTCCATTGACCATTATCTGTCCATTAGACGGTCTCCTCTTAATGATGTAGACTTATTGGATTCTGTCAGTCTGACTGTCTGCCTCCACTGAGACTGAGAGACCGATTTCTGTATTACTGTATGTGCTCTCCATGCTCTATACAGCAGATCAAAACATGTGTTTTATGTGCATGCGGGCGTGCGTGCTTTTGTGTATGCCTTTGTGCGTGCGTGTGTTTATGTAGCAACAGTCGTCAAAATGTATAAAAGGTCAAAAATACAGTTCTGATAAATGTAACAGCTGCATAATGGAGTAACAAAATCCATCAAATATTGACTGTATTATAGCACATACAGTGCATTCGGAAAGTATTCAGACCCTTTCCCTTTTTCCACATTTTGTTTACGATACAGCCTTATTCTAAAATTGATACAAAAAAAATTTCCCTCATCAATCTACACACAATACCCCATAATGACAAAGTGTAAACAGGTTTTTAGATATTTTTGCAAATTTATTTAAAAAAAACAGAAATACCTTATTTACAAAAGTATTCAGACCCTTTGCTATGAGAATCGAAATAGAGCTTCTTCCATTTAAAAATGATGGAGGCCACTGTGTTCTTGGGGACCTTCAATACAGCAGAAATGTTTTGGTACCCATCCCCAGATCTGTGCCTCGACACAATCCTGTCTCGACACAATTCCTTTGACCTCATGGCTTGGTTTTTGCTCTGACATGCACTGTCAACTGTGGTACCTTATATAGGCTGGTGTGTGCCTTTCAAAATCATGTCCAATCAATTGAATTTACCACATGTGGACTCCAATCAAGTTGTAGAAACATCTCAAGTGTAACGATCCCGGCAGTCTGAGTCGGGTCCTGTCTGTGGACTAGTTTTTTCTGCTCGTGATCTCCAGTTTCCCGAGGGTTCTGGAACGCTCCGGGGAGCTCTCTTGATTTCCGCACCTGCATCCCATCAGCAATCTGCACACCTGGTCCTGATCATCACCCTTCTTAGGCTCTGGCCTAACATCCATTCCCTGCCGGATCGTTAGCCATGAACAGTAGGTTTACCAGAGTATCAGTCTTAGAGCCTAGCGTTAGTTTTGTTGTTTTTGCACCTTGTTGTTTACTTACCTCCGTTTTGTTCCATCTGCAGTCACCCGTCCGGAACCTTCATCCAACCTCTGCCTGGTGGTCGGCGGCTGCCGACCCATGATGGGATCAACCACTGCACCCCCAACAACTAATCAACGCCGCCCGCTCTGTTCCCTGGATTATTCAGCATCACTCTTGAATTGTAAATAAACACTCACCTTCGTTTCAACTTACCTTGTCCTGGTCTGCTTCTGGGTTCTGGCTTTGCAACTCGTGATCCGGGTCAACAGCATCAATGTAACAGTGTTGCTTCCGTCCCTCTCCTCGCCCCTACCTGGGCTTGAACCAGGGACCCTCTGCACACATCGACAACAGTCACCCTCGAAGCACCGTTACCCATCGCTCCACAAAAGCCGCGGCCCTTGCAGAGCAAGGGAAACAACTACTTCAAGGTCTCAGAGCGAGTGACGTCACCAATTGAAACACTACTAGTGTGCACCGCTAACTAGCTAGCCATTTCACACTGGTTACACTCACCCCCCTTTTGACCTCCTCCTTTTCCGCAGCAACCAGTGACGAAGTCCAGGGCCAGATGCGACCATGGTCGCCGGGGAATAGGAAGGGGGTGAAGTAGTCCAGAGCTGGGCCGATTGGTACTCTTATTCTGCGCACACACTGGACAGGCAGCAACAAAACCCCGAGTATCCTCGGCCATGGCAGGCCACCAAAAACGTCTGCGAAGAAACGCCATTGTCCGAGCCACGCCAGGGTGACAAGCCATCTTGCTGGCGTGGGACCATTTGAGGACAGCAGGACGAACCGACTCAGGCACAAACAACCGACCGGGTGGACCGTTACCGGGACCGGGCTGAGTCCGAAGGGGGGCGCCAGCACCTCCTCCTCAATCTTCCACATAACTGCTCCCACGACGCAGTTCCGGGGGAGAATTGTCTCGGTCTTGGACCCACTCTCCTCCGTCTTGGAGAACATCCGGGACAGGGCGTCCGCCTTGCCGTTCTTAGATCCAGGTCGGAACGTCAGGGAAAACTTGAATCGTCCGAAAAACAACGCCCACCTGGCCTGACGGGAGTTGAGACGTTTAGCCGATTGCACGTAAGCAAGATTCTTGTGGTCAGTCCAGACAATAAACGGTTGCTCCGCCCCCTCCAACGAGTTGGCGCCATCCTGTCGCAGCGATGCTCCACGGACAGTAAACTCCATCCCTGCGCCTACTACTCTCGTCGCCTTTCGCCTGCGGAGAGGAATTACGATGTGGGTAACCGGGAGCTTCTCGCGGTGAAACTTGCCTTGGAGGAGTGGCGCCACTGGTTGGAGGGGCGGAGCAACCGTTTATTGTCTGGACTGACCACAAGAATCTTGCTTACGTGCAATCGGCTAAACGTCTCAACTCCCGTCAGGCCAGGTGGGCGTTGTTTTTCGGACGATTCAAGTTTTCCCTGACGTTCCGACCTGGATCTAAGAACGGCAAGGCGGACGCCCTGTCCCGGATGTTCTCCAAGACGGAGGAGAGTGGGTCCAAGACCGAGACAACTCTCCCCCGGAACTGCGTCGTGGGAGCAGTTATGTGGAAGATTGAGGAGGAGGTGCTGGCGGCCCTTCGGACTCAGCCCGGTCCCGGTAACGGTCCACCCGGTCGGTTGTTTGTGCCTGAGTCGGTTCGTCCCTGCTGTCTCAAATGGTCCCACGCCAGCAAGATGGCTTGTCACCCTGGCGTGGCTCGGACAATGGCGTTTCTTCGCAGACGTTTTTGGTGGCCTGCCATGGCCGAGGATACTCCGGGTTTTGTTGCTGCCTGACCAGTGTGTGCGCAGAATAAGAGTACCAATCGGCCCAGCTCTGGACTACTTCACCCCCTTCCTATTCCCCGCGCGACCATGGTCGCATCTGGCCCTGGACTTCGTCACTGGGTTGCCCGCTTCTGAGGGGAACACGGTCGTTCTGACTATCGTGGACAGATTCAGCAAGTTCGCCCACTTTGTGCCAATTGCCAAGCTTCCCTCTGCCTCGGAGACGTCCGAGATCCTGGTTAGGGGAGGTTTTCAGGGTCCACGGGTTGCCCAGTGATATCGTTTCCGACCGTGGCCCTCAGTTTACCTCTGCTGTCTGGAAGTCCTTCTGTTTGGCCATTGGAGCTACAGTCAGTCTCACATCTGGTTTTCACCCCCAATCCAATGGTCAGGCGGAGAGAGCCAACCAGAAGATGGAAACCACGCTACGCTGCCTGGTCTCTTCCAACCCCACCTCCTGGGTCTCTCAGTTGCCTTGGGTTGAGTATGCCCACAATACTCTCCCTACATCTGCCACTGGGATGTCTCCCTTCCAGTGCCTGTATGGCTACCAACCTCCCTTGTTCCCTTCTCAGGAGAAGGAGCTCTCAGTGCCTTCTGTTCAGGCCCATATTCGTCGTTGCCACCGGACCTGGCATCGGGCCAGAAAGGCACTCCTTAGAGTTTCGGACCGGTATCAGCTCCAGGCGAATCGTCGCCGGATCCCCGCTCCCACCTATACCATCGGAGATAGGGTCTGGTTGGCCACACGGGATCTTCCGTTACGGACTGAGTCTAGGAAGTTGTTACCGAAGTTCATTGGTCCGTTTGTGGTGGAGAAGGTGATCAATCCAGTGGCAGTTCGACTCAAACTACCGAGGACGCTCAGAGTCCATCCCACCTTTCATGTCTCCTGCCTCAAGCCGGTTTTCCTCAGTCCTCTGTTGCCTCCTCCGCCTCCTCCTCCTCCTCCTCGGATGATCGGAGGTGGTCCTGCCTACACGGTGCGACGAATCATGGATTCCAGACGGCGGGGCCGGGGTTTCCAGTATCTCGTGGACTGGGAGGGGTATGGTCCTGAAGAGAGGAGTTGGATTCCGCGGCGACAGATCCTAGATGCTGACCTCATCCGTGACTTCTACCGCCTCCATCCTGGCGCTCCGGGGAGTCCGCCCGGTGGCGTTTCGGGCGGAGGGGGGGTACTGTAACGATCCCGGCAGTCTGAGTCGGGTCCTGTCTGTGGACTAGTTTTTTCTGCTCGTGATCTCCAGTTTCCCGAGGGTTCTGGAACGCTCCGGGGAGCTCTCTTGATTTCCGCACCTGCATCCCATCAGCAATCTGCACACCTGGTCCTGATCATCACCCTTCTTAGGCTCTGGCCTAACATCCATTCCCTGCCGGATCGTTAGCCATGAACAGTAGGTTTACCAGAGTATCAGTCTTAGAGCCTAGCGTTAGTTTTGTTGTTTTTGCACCTTGTTGTTTACTTACCTCCGTTTTGTTCCATCTGCAGTCACCCGTCCGGAACCTTCATCCAACCTCTGCCTGGTGGTCGGCGGCTGCCGACCCATGATGGGATCAACCACTGCACCCCCAACAACTAATCAACGCCGCCCGCTCTGTTCCCTGGATTATTCAGCATCACTCTTGAATTGTAAATAAACACTCACCTTCGTTTCAACTTACCTTGTCCTGGTCTGCTTCTGGGTTCTGGCTTTGCAACTCGTGACATCAAGGATGATCAATGGAAACAGGATGCACCTGAGCCCAATTTCGAGTCTCATAGCAAAGGGTCTGAATACTTATGTAAATAAGGTATTTTATTGTTTATCGTTATGGGGTATTGTGTGTAGATTGATGAAGATACTTTTTTTTCAATCCATTTTGGAGTAAGGCTTTAACATAACAAAAGGTGGAAAAAGTCAAGGGTCTGAATACTTTCTGAATTCACTGTATATAGATGTCGTAGCCTAATTCTTTCAGGTAATATATTCAATGCAGTATTTGCCTTATATTTAGCTAAAGAATGATGGGTTATGCATAATAACTTCTAACTTATAGCCTCTGTGTCTTGCTTAATACCCACGCATCTGTGCTCTGCTGGCCTCTCCCCTTAGAAAACGCTTTTAGCATTTATTATACCAGTAGATTATTCAAACAGGGATGCAAGCTCTTGTTTGCTGAATGTTCAATACAGCAGCCAATAGAACGGGTAGTTTGAAAAAAGAGCGAACGCGCGATGACGGTAGGCTATAGCAGAAGTTTATTCAGACCCATAACCATTCAATCTTCGTGAAGAGAAGTGAAAGCCTTCTGCATCTATTTCTAGACCTATATTATTCAAGGATGTCATTAAAATGATGAAAATAACGACAACAAAACATATTTAATTTAACTGTTGAAAGCGAGAAAGGAATGAAGCAACAATAGAGAGAGAAAGAGGAGGTAGGCTAATAACAGGGGAAATATTATGAAAGGTACAGTTGAAGTCGGATGTTTACATACACCTTAGCCAAATACATTTAAACTCAGTTTTTCACAATTCCTGACATTTAATCCTAGTAAAAGTTCCCTGTTTTAGGTCAGTTAGGTTCACCACTTTATTTTAAGAATGTGAAATGTCAGAAAAATAGTAGAGAGAATGATTTATTTAAGCTTTTATTTCTTTTGTCACATTCCCAGTGGGTCAGAAGTTTACATACACTCAATTAGTATTTGGTAGCATTGCCTTTCAATTGTTTAACTTGGGTTAATCGTTTCGGGTAGCCTTGAGATGTTGCTTCAATATATCCACATAATTTTCCTTCCTCATGATGCCATCTATTTTGTGAAGTGCACCAGTCCCTCCTGCAGCAAAGCACCCCCACAGCATGATGCTGCCACCCCCGTGCTTCACGGTTGGGATGGTGTTCTGCGGCTTGCAAGAAACCCCCTTTTTCCTCCAAACATAACGATGGTCATTATGGCCAAACAGTTATATTTTTGTTTAATCAGACTAGAGGACATTTCTCCAAAAAGTACAATCTTTGTCCCCATGTGCAGGAGCAAACCGTAGTCTGGCTTTTTTATGCCGGTTTTGGAGCAGTGGCTTCTTCCTTGCTGAGCGGCCTTTCAGGTTATGTCGATGTAGGACTCGTTTTTCTGTGGACATAGATACTTTTGTACCTGTTTCCTCCAGTATCTTCACAAGGTCCTTTGCTGTTGTTCTGGGATTGATTTGCACTTTTCGTACCAAAGTATGTTCATCACTAGGAGACAGAACGCGTTTCCTTCCTGAGTGGTATGATGGCTGCGTGGTCCCATGGTGTTAATACTTGCGTACTATTGTTTGTACAGATGAACGTGGTACCTTCAGGCATTTGGAAATTGCTCCCAAGGATGAACCAGACTTGTGGAGGTCTACCATTTTTTTTCTGAGGTCTTGGCTGATTTCTTTAGATTTTCCCATGATGTCAAGCAAAAAGGCACTGAGTTTGAAGGTAGGCTTTGAAATACATCCACTGGTACACCTCCAATTGACTCAAATTATGTCAATTAGCCTATCAGAAGCTTCTAACGCTATGACATAATTTTCTGGAATTTTCCAAGCTGTTTAAAGGCACAGTCAACTTAGTGTATGTTAACTTCTGACCCCACTGGAATTGTGATACAATGAATTACAGTGGGGAAAAAAAGTATTAAGTCAGCCACCAATTGTGCAAGTTCTCCCACTTAAAAAGATGAGAGAGGCCTGTAATTTTCATCATAGGTACACGTCAACTATGACAGACAAAATGAGAAAAAAAAATCCAGAAAATCACATTGTAGGATTTGTAATACATTTATTTGCAAATTATTGTGGAAAATAAGTATTTGGTCAATAACAAAAGTGTCTCAATACTTTGTTATATACCCTTTGTTGGCAATGACATAGGTCAAACGTTTTCTGTAAGTCTTCACAAGGTTTTCACACACTGTTGCTGGTATTTTGGCCCATTCCTCCATGCAGATCTCCTCTAGAGCAGTGATGTTTTGGGGCTGTTGCTGGGCAACACGGATTTTCAACTCCCTCCAAAGATTTTCTATGGGGTTGAGATCTGGAGACTGGCTAGGCCACTCCAGGACCTTGAAATGCTTCTTACGAAGCCACTCCTTCGTTGCCCGGGCGGTGTGTTTGGGATCATTGTCATGCTGAAAGACCCAGCCACGTTTCATCTTCAATGCCCTTGCTGATGGAAGGAGGTTTTCACTCAAAATCTCACGATACATGGCCCCATTCATTCTTTCCTTTACACGGATCAGTCGTCCTGGTCCCTTTGCAGAAAAACAGCCCCAAAGCATGATGTTTCCACCCCCATGCTTCACAGTAGGTATGGTGTTCTTTGGATGCAACTCAGCATTCTTTGTCCTCCAAACACGACGAGTTGAGTTTTTACCAAAAAGTTATATTTTGGTTTCATCTGACCATATGACATTCTCCCAATCCTCTTCTGGATCATCCAAATGCACTCTAGCAAACTTCAGACGGGCCTGGACATGTACTGGCTTAAGCAGGGGGGACACGTCTGGCACTGCAGGATTTGAGTCCCTGGCGGCGTAGTGTGTTACTGATGGTAGGCTTTGTTACTTTGGTCCCAGCTCTCTGCAGGTCATTCACTAGGTCCCCCTGTGTGGTTCTGGGATTTTTGCTCACCGTTCTTGTGATCATTTTGACCCCACGGGGTGAGCTCTTGCGTGGAGCCCCAGATCGAGGGAGATTATCAGTGGTCTTGTATGTCTTCCATTTCCTAATAATTGCTCCCACAGTTGATTTCTTCAAACCAAGCTGCTTACCTATTGCAGATTCAGTCTTCCCAGCCTGGTGCAGGTCTACAATTTTGTTTCTGGTGTCCTTTGACAGCTCTTTGGTCTTGGCCATAGTGGAGTTTGGAGTGTGAGTGTTTGAGGTTGTGGACAGGTGTCTTTTATACTGATAACAAGTTCAAACAGGTGCCATTAATACAGGTAACGAGTGGAGGACAGAGGAGCCTCTTAAAGAAGAAGTTACAGGTCTGTGAGAGCCAGAAATCTTGCTTGTTTGTAGGTGACCAAATACTTATTTTCCACCATAATTTGCAAATAAATTCATTAAAAATCCTACAATGTGATTTTCTGGATTTTCTTTTCAATTTGTCTGTCATAGTTGACGTGTACCTATGATGAAAATTACTAATTTAAGTGGGAGAACTTGCACAATTGTTGGCTGACTAAATACTTTTTTTCCCCACTGTATAAGTGAAATAATCTGTCTTTAAACAATTGTTGGAAAAATGAGTTGTGTCATGCATAAAGTAGATGTCATAACCGACTTGCCAAAACTATAGTTTGTTAACAAGAAATGTATGGAGTGGTTGAAAAACAAGTTTTAATGACTCCAACCTAAGTGTATGTAAACTTCCGACTTCAACTGTATAATACTATACCCACATGCATCAGCCTACTAATTATACAAATTGGCCGTATTATATTACAAAATGTAAATTCAATTTGCTAGCCTATACTTGTAACTTTGTAGGCCGCATGTGCTGCACCAGAATCCAATGTTCGCTCCCTGCCTTATCATGGTTTGAGCGATGTGTGCAATTCCAGTCCATATAATACAGGATAGTACAATACAGTACAGTAATACAGTTCACACTCAAAAAGATTAGCCTACTGGAGCTAGTTTCATTGATTTACCCAAGAGAGCATATAGCTAGCTACATCTATGGGCTTTTATGTTTTTCTGTCATGCAAAATGTGCAGTAGCCTATATCATATATGTAGCTACTGTTATGATTTACCAGTATTAGAACCCAAATGCAGACAAGTACACCAAGCCAGAGAAGGTTTAACAGGTTTATTTAAAATGTTCAATAATCCAGGTTTCCAATAATAGGGGATGAGCAAGTCCAGGTTACAGGGAGGGTAACAGATCCAGGTCAGGGCAGGTGTGGTACCGTAATGTCCTAGTGTCCGTGGTGAGTCCAAAAGAGAGGTCCGGTAGTATAGAGCAGGATGGTGGTGGCAGGAGTGAAGCGGAGGCAGGAGTCAGGTTCCAAATATCTGTGGCACAGGAGAAAAAGTAAATAGAACAGGCCAAAACACAAAGAGCAAAAATAAACAGGTTGAGTCGGCAGCGAGACTAACATGGTCGTCTTGACTATGATCTGACGATGAGTGGTAAGTTTGACCGGGTCTTAAAGGCTGAGGTGATTATGGTGAATGAGCTGCAGCTGGAACCCTGACTCCCGCACACCAGACTTCACTCCTGCAATCAAGGACAGACAGAGGGGAGGGAGAGAGCAGAGAGAGAGCTACCTAGCAGCAGTAGGCCTAACAGCTATTGGATAACGGCACAATCATTTGGGCTTTTTTGGGCATGGGGTCATTAAATGTATTAAATGTAGGGCTCATAAAATGTATTTCAAGTATGGCTCATCAGGCTCAGGTAGCATCAGGCTTGAGTTTTCGATCAAAGCTCTAATCAAATCCAGACATAGGCATATTTATATGCTTTATAATGCTTTTGAATGACACTTACGGTTTTGGCAGGAAATACCAGGTTACCCGGGAGAAAAGTTATATATTCTCGGGATGGAACATTTGTAAAATACTGGGAAAATATTAAACACTAGCACTCAGTGATGTGTTGTGTTGGCTTTTTACTTAAGTACTTTACACCACTGGGAAGGAAGCCTGTTTCTTTGTAATGACTGGGTGTATTGATAGACCATCCAAAGTGTAATTAATAACTTCATCAGGGATATTCAATGTCTGTTAGGTGCTCTTCTTTGTGAGGCATTGGAAAACCACCCTGGTCTTTGTGGTTGTGTTTGAAATTCACTGCTTCACTGAGGGACCTTACAGATAATTATATGTGTGGGGTACAGACATGAGGTAGTCATTCAAAAATCATTTTAAACACTATTATTGCACACAGAGTGAGTCCATATACAGTAACTTATCATGTGACATATTAAGCAAATGTTTACTCCTGAATTTATTTAGGCTTGCCTTAACAAAGGGGTTGAATACATGTTGACTCAAGACATTTCAGATTTTAATTTGTAATTAATTTGTTAAAATTTCTAAACACATAATTCCACTTTGACAGTATGGGTATTGTGTGTAGGCCATTGACACACAATCTCAATTTTAACACCCTGTAGTCGATTGACGCACCAGTGCGTCAATCTAACTTACATAACAAAAAAATCTCCATACAAATCAATCAGTTTAAGTTAGAGATATCTGTGGCAGAGCTAGAGCGGTGTTTGTCAGACCATGAGACATCCCGAAAATCGGTATTCTCACAAAAACGTCTGTAGCGTCCAAACTATTATGACCAATCTATGGAAAGGGGAGACACTCACAAACACAATGGTGGTCTCCATTTTGCTCTATGACCACAACAAGTGTCAGGGGACTTGTCTGATGTTGGTACAGTCGATGTGGCAACTTCTGTTTGTAGTGTCCGAATCGTTTGGGCTACAAACTAATGTGATTCTCAAGAACACGATGGTGTTCTCCATTTCGCTCTACGATCCCCAGGGTCTCGTCTGAAGGTAACCGGTACCAGTTTAAAAAAAAATAATGACAGTATGAAGGTAGTTTCGTGCCTTCCCAAGAAAGGGGGTTAAATATGTGTAAAAAAAAAAACTACAAATATTTCCTGAGCTTTCTTATATCTCCTAGACATAGGACAGACACTTCAAAACCTTGTTTCTTATGAGACATTTTTTGACTGTCTTTTTTGCCATTTATGAATGTGTTATCCAATTCATTTCTCTGGGCTATGGTAGTAAAGACCAAATTCAAAACTTTATGAAATATTATTTTCATATACTTTTTTTTTATACCTAGGGGGGGTCCTAAAATTCAGAATGTCTTAGACTCTAGAGAATTAAATTCAGGCTGTAACACAACAAAATGTGGAAAAAGTCAAGTGGTGTGACTACTTTCTGAAGGCACTGTATATCACTCTAGAATTAACCAATGCATATTTATTTGACAATTGGGAAAGATAAAAAATTGCGCGATTGCGTGACTTTGTTTACTTTGTCATCTAATCCAGGGGCGCAACTTTCACATTCTGAAATTGCATTTTTGTCCCCTCCCAGTTTTATCATTGGAATGTGATACAAAACGAGGCATCGGTTAGCTTTAGGACTATGCGGACGCCTCCGAGCGGTCGGGTAGGCTGTTTGGAGTGTTTATCCGACCGGATTAAAAAAAAAGTGTCTCAGAGGTTTGGAGTAATGATTTTGACTCCAATACACTGCCTTTAACACACTCTCTCTCTCTCTCTCTCTCTCTCTCTCTCTCTCTCTCTCTCTCTCTCTCTCTCTCTCCCTCTCTTTCTCTCTCTCTCACACACACATGGCCACCGCCCTCCTCCCACGGCCCCACACAGCAACCCCCTTGATGTAAAGGTAAATTGTACTTATGTAGCCACACTTTCATCTGCATGATTCTAGCAGTGCTTTACATTCCTATCCATATGTATGGCTCTACCCAGGTCAGCACTAAGGTCACCTTTGAAGTCTCGAACAGAGAAAGTATATGGAATATTTCCTACAGAAATATGTATGCAGTACCATTATTCGTCGCATATAGTATTCGTCGCACCCGTTTAAACTGCTGTATCCAGCTCTGATCTTAATGTGACTCCGAACTCCATTGTTACCAGGCGGAGGCAAGCCAATGAGGATGCAGCGGGGCAGCGTTTCCGAGGGAACGGGGGCTGTGCGTGCGGAATCTCACCTGCCGCGGGGCTCCCTGCTCCCTCATTCTCAGCCTGTCCTTCTTTCGCTCAGACTGAGCAGTGTTCTTCATTCCTCTCTCTCCCCTCCCAGTTGGAATTTTCCCGTCCGCTATCTCTCTTCCATTTCATTAAACGAAGGCCGAGATTCAATCCGGAATGCAGAAGATCCGGGTTATAGCGTAATTTACATTTAAAAGTAATTTAATTTTCCGATTGAGTGGACATAGTGTTTACCATGAATGTGGTCTCAGCGAATTAAGGAACATTGCCTTTAAAACATGCATAGAAGACAAAACACGATTGGATTGTGTCGTTTTACATATTTTACCCTCCAAGTCACCCTGCCTAGCTTCAGCTCTGTTTGTCCTTAGAGACAACAACCTAGCACATATTCATATCAGGGATCCTTTGAGCCCTTTTTGTTCGTTTCATATGTATCCTGTTAGTGGCAGGTCGTTTTTGGTGTTGTTGCTGCGTTTGCATTCATATTTATGTCTGTTGTCTGTGGCTGCAGGTGTCTACTTGTTGACATCTCTCTGTTAGCATCTGAGCTAGCAGTAGACACATTTATGCTTGTTAGCCTTTGTTAGCATCCCATAGAGCGAGAGCTGTAAGGATTTGTGTCTGTAGTCGGAGGTGCTACACTGTGGAACTACAAACTTGTTTGTCTCCTCATTCCAGGGTCCTCATGGGGTATATTCAGTAGTGTAGAGCATTCGGAATGTTGCAGATAGAAATGTAACATATAGAGCTGTTGTCAGCAAAAATAATTAACGCCCTTGTTCCTATGTGATCGTGTGAGCTGGGCAGTAAGGCGGTGGCCTCTGGGAGTTCCTCTCATTGTCTTGTTACAGTGTGGTCAAACGTTCATAATGTTACACATAGAAATGTAATGAATACACTTCTTCTGACTGAACATTCTGTAACGTTACACACTTCTGAGCTGACCCCTGACCTTAAAAGGGGGAAAACGCACGTAATGGGTCTTCCTCCATAACATTTACATTTACATTTTAGTTATTTAGCAGACACTCTTATCCAGAGCGACGTACAGTTAGTGAGTGCATACATTATTTTTTATATTGGCCCCCCATGGGAATCGAACCCACAACCCTGGCGTTGCAAACGCAATGCTCTACCAACTGAGCTACATCCCTGCCGGCCATTCCCTCCCTTACCCCAATTGTGCGCCGCCCCATGGGTCTCCCGGTCGCGGCCGGCTACGACAGAGCCTGGATTCGAACCAGGATCTCTAGTGGCACAGCTAGCACTGCGATGCAGTGCCTTAGACCACTGCGCCACTCGGGATCCAGGGGCGCAAGTGAAACAGCCCTTGCTCAAGTTTCTGCGACTCAGAGAGAGTTGGAAGATCATTTCACAGTAATGTGAACTAATATCACAGGGGATTTTTGAAAGGTTAAACTTCTCCCTTATCCACTGCTGCCCAAATATGAACTTTAAGTGGTTATTCATCAGTCCTTTTTTCGTTTCTTGGTTTCTTTACTCCCCCACTGCTCAGTTAGCTTAGTTCCCTGATGTGTGGGTGCGTGTGTGTTTTATAATGACGATATAAGATTATAGGCCCGTGTTACTATAAAAGTCTCCTCCTTCTGCCTGACAGCTTCTGATGTTCCCCACTCAGGGAGCAAATTGAGTTTGCATGCCTTGATGACTCATTAGCAAAGCCTCTGTCTCGGTTCATGAATGACTGGATGTGTCTGGACGCACTTGGAGCTGTTTATATTAATATTTTCATATAGGTATTAATGTATTAAAAATTAAGTGATTGAAGATGAAGTGTGTGTGTGTGTGTGTGTGTGTGTGTGTGTGTGTGTGTGTGTGTGTGTGTGTGTGTGTGTGTGTGTGTGTGTGTGTGTGTGTGTGTGTGTGTGTGTGTGGGTGTGTGCGTGTGCGTGGACATGCGTTCTTATGTGTAATCTGTGTGTTATGATAAAGAGGTCAACCTTTTCATGAAGTAATTGAGATGCTCAGGACATTGTATCAAACAAAATCAAGTGAGATATTTCTATTCACTATAGCACACTGTATAACCAACGAAACACTGCAAAAATACCGCATTGTAGCATTTATTATACCAGTGGTTCTCAACCATTTTTTAACTGTGGTACACCTTGATGGGCTAGAAAATTCTACGGCTCACCAAAAATGTCCCTATTAATTTATTTAGTGGTAATGACCTCTATCTCATCTGATCCATACTGAAAATCATATATTTTTAATTACAATGTCTTATGGATTACATAGGGTTTATTTGAACTATTTGCATAGTTCCTTACTCATGATGATTAATTTGTGTGTACCCCTTCAAGAAGGTAAAACTATTTTTGAGCTCCGGTACAATAGGTATTTCATTTTGAACGGTTTGGGCTAGAAACAAGCGGTTATCTGCATTGTAAAGATGCAACCACGGACACATAGCCGAGCTCCGTTTGTTTCTATGTCATAGGATGTGGTACAGCTAAGTCTAATCAGACTTGCCTATGCTAATGGTTCTCACAGGTGAAGTAAAATTATACAAATTACATTCCTCATGATGCCTACCCCTCAAATGATACAAATTTAACAACAGCCTGAGCACACTGGACTTGAAACAACCATAAAGATGTAACCATATGCCATTCAATGTATTATCTGAGCGTCACTGGTGCTCCCAAGTCAAAATTCCAGGTGCATTCACTCACATTTATAAGTGAGTGTTCCAAAACAATTACACGATTAGGAAAGGTTTCGCGGCACACCTGAGTGTTCCTCAAGGCACACCAGTGTGTGGTGGCACACCGGTTGAAAACCACTGCATTATACTTTACAAATACTCATTAGTGAGAAGCGAGCAATGTAGGCTACATTTTAAATGGGCTGAAAGGCGGCATGAATATAATTTAAACTGTAATTAGCAATTAAGCTTTGCAAGATTTTCAGCTGCAAATTTGCTAAGCTCACTGAAATACTGTGCTATTGAACACAGCGCTCTTTGATGCTCACATTTAATCAAGACAGCCACAATGAGCAACACACACACACACACACACACACACACACACAAACAAACACACACATCCACACACTCCCATACCCATTGCTCTCTCTAACCCTTGTCTCTTGTTGTAGGATACCTGAGGGCAAAGTAGAAGAGGGAGGGGCCCTGGCTGTGGGGAGACTACGCTCCCTGGAGGACCAGCTGACCAGAGCCAAGCAGAAGATCCACAGCTTCCAGAGGCTGACCGGAGATGGTGAGCAGAACAGCAGGACCTGGGAAGGACATGTGGGGGAGAGAAGAGGAAAGCTGGGGGAGGGTCCCAGATAGGAGGGGGGTGACCAGGTTTTACTGTACCTAAAGGATCAGTTTGAATGAAGTCAGATAGGCCAAGCTAATCCAATGTTATGATAGCAGCTAAAGTCAGCTGACAGGGAAAATGTGTGTGTGTGTGAATGCTTTATTTGTGCTTGCATCTGTGTGTGTCTACAAAGTGAGTGTCAGGAGGCTGGAGTAGTTGCTAGGTGAGTGGATAAAAGTGTGAATGGAATAGAAGCAGTGTAAGTGAGAGAGAGAGAGAGAGAGAGAGAGAGAGAGAGAGAGAGAGAGAGAGAGAGAGAGAGAGAGAGAGAGAGAGAGAGAGAGAGAGAGAGAGAGAGAGCCAGTGGCACAATGTTGAAAACGAATACAACGTTTTTGAAACCAAAAAAGTAGAAAATCCAATATCTATTGGGAGAAAAAACCCTTTGTGCCATATTAGCTGCATAATATGTAGCTTCCTGCGACCCCCGTAGGGACAGCCGGTGGAACGACCAACCAGAGCAATAACATTTCTACCTGTGTCTTTCTCACTATTTCATTATTCATTCATTTCTTACCGTAGTGTCCTGTTAACTGTTACTACTCATTGAGTATTATTATTTTTCCTATTATGATCTATCTGCCTTATCATTGATTGGATATGTGTCTATATGTTTGCTTTGGCAATGTATGTGGTAACACTTTCCATACCAATAAAGCCATTTGAATTTAACTGAGAGAGAGAGAGAGAGAGAGAGAGAGAGAGAGAGAGAGAGAGATAGAGAGAGACAATGCCACTCAGACAGACATGCATCACGATACGACAAGGAGGGAAACTGCATTTTCATGAGAGAGAGAGAGAGAGAGAGAGAGAGAGAGAGAGAGAGAGAGAGAGAGAGAGAGAGAGTGAGAGTGAGTGGAGGGAAGGACAGGGTCAGGGCTCTTGTTTTCTGCTGCAGGGAAGCTAAAAATACCATCCAGAACCATCCAGAACCTGAGAGAGACAGAGAGAGAGAGAGAGAATTGAAAACGAATACAACATTTTTGAAACCCCACCCAAAAAAGTAGAAAATCCAATATCTATTGGGAGAAAAAACCCTTTGTGCCATATTAGCTGCCTAATATGAAGCTTCCTGCGACACCCGTAGGGACAGCCGGTGGAACGACCAACCAGAGCAATAACATTTCTACCTGTGTCTTTCTCACTATTTCATTATTCATTCATTTCTTACCGTAGTGTCCTGTTAATTGTTACTACTCATTGAGTATTATTATTTTTCCTATTATGATCTATCTGCCTTATCATTGATTGGATATGTGTCTATATGTTTGCTTTGGCAATGTATGTGGTAACACTTTCCATACCAATAAAGCCATTTGAATTTAATTGAGAGAGAGAGAGAGAGAGAGAGAGAGAGAGAGAGAGAGAGAGAGAGAGAGAGAGAGAGAGAGAGAGAGAGAGAGAGAGAGAGAGAGAGATAGAGAAAGAGAGAGACAATGCCACTCAGACAGACATGCATCACGATACGACAAGGAGGGAAACTGCATTTTCAAGAGAGTGTGTATGAGAGAGAGAGAGAGAGAGAGAGAGAGAGAGAGAGAGTGGAGGGCAGGACAGGGTCAGGGCTCTTGTTTTCTGCTGCGGGGGAAGCTAAAAATACCATCCAGAACCTGAGAGAGAGAGAGAGAGAGAGAGAGAGAGAGAGAGAGAGAGAGAGAGAGAGGGAGGTGGGGTGGAGCCTGAGGGACAAAGAGAGAAGAAAGAGCAATAACTTTTCCTCTCTCCTATTTAAGGCCATTATTCCTTTCCCTTACTTTACTGTTCTTGACAGTAACCACATAACCACCTGGCTCTTCCTCCATGTGGGTCACTCACTTCCTTGTTGCACTGTAGGCTCACCATAGACATTCTATTTCTATGAGGCTGGCTGGGTGGAGTGTGGTGTTCCATCCTGTATGGACAAAACAGATGCGCTAAAACTGTTATGATCAGAGCAACTCCTTGGGAGGGAGGTTGAGAGGCAGGGATTGAGAAAACAGACGATCCAGTCTTCTCCTGAAGCTCCCATGTGTTCAATGACAGTTGTACCTGTGCTTTTTGCTCATAATTGTTGTTCTATCCGCCCTCCCTCCTCCCCCCTCCTCCCTCCACCATCCCCACCACCCCTCAGGTCCAGGCCCCACCCAGGAGGAGCTGAGGCGGAGGGTAGAGAACGGTGTGAGGGAGCTCTGGTACTTTGTCCGCAGCGAGGTGAAGAACCTGGGTCACGTGGAGTCCGGGGAGAGGCCCAGACAGGCTGACACCCTGCTACAAGACCTGGGACACCAGCAGAGGTCAGAGAAACACACACACACAGAGACAGATGCACATACACACATACAGTACATAAACACAAACATGCACGCATGCACTCACACATCTTAAAAGCCTTCCACAGGCTGGCCCCCCCTCCCCCCACACATACAGAAACGCACACACACATTTCCTTTCCACTCCTCTCTCCCCTCCGCTCTTTCTTCCTTTGTGTTGGCGTAGAGCTCACAGAGAGCAGGGAGCGGTTGAGACATGAGACACACGTTTACGTAGTTGATGGGCCCTGTAAGACTGCAGTGCACCCCAGCCCTCTCTCCCCTCCTCCCTCCCTCCTTCTCTCTGCCTCCTTGTTGATTTATTGCATACTTGTAAATGGGGCAATAATTGCCCACCAATTGGAGCGGGTAATCAGTATTCAGGGACGCTCAGCTCAGCCGCCCGTCAACCCCTGTCTCCAGCCTGCAGCTTCGAAAGTCTGCATCCGCGGCAAGCGCCGGGCCGAGGAAGCCCCCACAAGCCACACAGAACACGCCACACAGAGAAGGAGATGGATCATGCACACAGAAAGCCACACACACACACATATACAACCAACCAAAGAAGCCCCCCTCTCGTCTCCGAAAGCCCACAGGGTCAGTCTGTCTATTCTTTCAACTAAATATTATTCAGTAACTGGTTCCACAGCCTTTTTTTTGTTTACTCAACTCTTTGGTCAAAGTGTTACCTGAATTTAAAATGTTTAGTTGGCCCAGACTTAGCTCCAACATGAGAAAACTTAAAATTATGTGTTTTCTCAAATTGTCTCATATGTTCATTCAACTAGAAAGTATTATTTGGGCATCTTACCTAAAAAAAAAGTTAGGAACTAGTTACACACACACACACAGTGCTTTTAACATACAATGTTTTCAACTTACATATTTGACACACGTTGACATACATCCCAGCAAATCGGGAACAATCCCAGAACATTACCCAAGATTCCCATTAAGTTCTAGTTAGGGTTTTATCTGACATTAGGATGATAACATCCCAAAAACATTCAAATAATGTTTTGATAACATATTTTTTTAAATGTTTTAATTAAAATATATGCTTGGAATTTTCTCCTAATATTCACTAAAATATTATGCACAACATCTGTAACAACCATCACAGAACATTCCTCAAAAGTTCACATTAGATTTCCAGGTAATGTAATAACACAAAGAAACAGTAATGTTTTCTCATCAAAACAAAATTGGTTCTGTGAAAGTTCCCAGAACATAACACAAAAACTGTCCAGTCGTGCTGAAGATTATAGAATGTTTGCCTGATGTTGCAAGAACGTTCCTAGAACACATTTAAAGCTGCAATACTATATGTATCACGGCTCAGGCTAAGACCCAGATGCAGACGCAGGAAGCGGATAGTACCAGTTTCAGAGTTTATTATAGTTCAAGGGGCAGGCAAAAGGTAAGGCAAGCAAAGAGTCGTAATCCAAATCGGAGTCAGGCAGGATCAGGACAGGCAGAAAGGTCAGAACTGGGAAGACTAGGAAAAGCAAAAACTAGCTCACAGGAAATATGGGAACACGCTGGTAGGACTTGACAGGACAAGATGAACTGGCAACAGACAAACAGAAATCACTGGTATAAATACACAGGGGATAATGGGGACAAATGGGAGACACCTGGTGGGGGGTGGAGACAAGCACAAGACAGGTGAAACAGATCAGGGTAATAGATCTGTCATTCTCAATGAAAGCATGTCTAAGAAGCGGTAGATCTCTTCTACTGTACAGTGGATTGTGAAAGTATTCACCCCCCTTGGCATTTTTCCTATTTTGTTGCCTTATAACCTGGAATTGAAATTGATTTTTTTGGGGTTTGTATCATTTGATTTACACAACATGCCTACCACTTTGAAGATGCAAAATAATTTTTTTTGTGAAACAAACAAGAAATATGACAAAAAAAACAGAAAACTTGAGCGTGCATAACTATTCACCCCCCCAAAGTAAAAACTTTGTAGAGCCACCTTTTGCAGCAATTACAGCTGCAAGTATCTTGGGGTATGTCTCTATAAGCTTGGCACATCTAGCCACTGGGATTTTTGCCCATTCTTCAAGGCAAAACTGCTACAGCTCCTTCAAGTTGGATGGGTTCCGCTGGTGTACAGCAATCTTTTAGTCATACCACAGATTCTTAATTGGATTGAGGTCTGGGCTTTGACTAGGCCATTCCAAGACATTTAAATGTTTCCCCTTAAACCACTCGAGTGTTGCTTTAGCAGTATGCTTAGGGTCATTGTCCTGCTGGAAGGTGAACCTCCGTCCCAGTCTCAAATCTCTGGAAGACAGAAACAGGTTTCCCTCAAGAATTTCCCTATATTTAGCCGATAAAAAACATCCCCACAGCATGATGCTGCCACCACCATGCTTCACTGTGGGGATGGTGTTCTTGGGGTAATGAGAGGTGTTGGGTTTGCGCCAGACATAGCGTTTTCCTTGATGGCCCAAAAGCTCAATTTTAGTCTCATCTGACCAGAGTACCTTCTTCCATATGTTTGGGGAGTCTCCCACATGCCTATTGGTGAACACCAAACGTGTTTGCTTATTTTTTTCTTCAAGCAATGGCTTTTTTCTGGCCACTATTCCGTAAAGCCCAGCTCTGTGGAGTGTATGGCTTAAAGTGGTCCTATGGACAGATACTCCAATCTCCGCTGTGGAGCATTGCAGCTCCTTCAGGGTTATCGTTGGTCTCTTTGTTGCCTCTCTGATTAATGCCCTCCTTGCCTGGTCCGTGAGTTTTGGTGGGCGGCACTCTCTTGGCAGGTTTGTTGTGGTGCCATATTCTTTCCATTTTTTAAATAATGGATTTAATGGTGCTCCATGGGATGTTCAAGTTTCTGATATGTTTTTATAACCCAACCCTGATCTGTACATCTCCACAACTTTGTCCCTGACCTGTTTGGAGAGCTCATTGGTCTTCATGGTGCCGCTTGCTTGGTGGTGCCCCTTGCTTAGTGGTGTTGCAGACTCTGGGGCCTTTCAGAACAGGTGTATATATACTGAGATCATGTGACAGATCATGTGACACTTGGATTGCACACAGGTGGACTTTATTTAACTAATTATGTGACTTCTGAAGGTAATTGGTTGCACCAGATCTTATTTAGGGGCTTCATAGCAAAAGGGATGAATACATATGCACTCACCACTTTTCCATTATTTATTTTTTATAAATTTTTGAAACAAGTAATTTTTTTCATTTCACTTCACCAATTAGGACTATTTTTTGTATGTCCATTACATGAAATCCCAATAAAAATCCATTTAAATTACAGGTTGTAATGCAACAAAATAGGAAAAACGCCAAGGGGGGTGAATACTTGTGCAAGGCACTGTATGTGCAGTATTTCTATTTCTCTACGTTTAGTTTTTGCTTCTTTTACTTTTGGTTTTGTACACCAGTTTCAAACTGATGAAAATACAATATTTTGGGTTATGGACAAGATATTTCACAACGGTTTAGATGGCACAATAATTATCTACTCTATACTTGCTTGTTTTGTCACATAAACTGAAATTAGGCAAACTATTAGAATTTTTGCAAACAGGAAATGGTGGAGCGATTTCTACATATTGCACCTTTAATCAGTTCTTCAAAGGATCCCAGAATGTTGTGAGAACAGTCTGGTGAGAACATTGTGGGAACATCACATTGTGGGGACAAAGATATGTTCCCAAAACCCCAAAACTGTCCACTTGTGCGGATGACTCTACAATGTTTATTTTAGGGTGCAAAAAAGATTCACCTGATGCTTCACAAACGTTCCTAGAACACATATCGTCTGTTCTTTAAAGGTTACCAGAATGTTTCATTAGGTTGTGGGAACAGTCTGGTAGGAACATTGTTGGGACATCACAAAAGATATGTTCCCAAAACACCAAAACTGTCCAGTTGTGCAAATGATTATTTATTTTAGGATGCAAAAAACATTCACCTAAAAGATGTGCGTATTCAGAGTAATCCCAATATCATATACACTGAGTATACAAAACATTAACAACACATGCTATTTCCATGACATAGACTGACCAGGTGAATCCAGGTGAAAGATATGATCCCTTATTGATGTCACTTGTTAAATCCACTTCAATCAGTAAGCCTTGAGACTATTGAGACGTGGATAGTGTATGTGTGCCATTCAGAGGGTGAATGGGCAAGACAAAATATTTAAGTGCCTTCCCAGCTAGCAATGAGGAATCGGCCCAGAAGCGGCCCTCTTCTGTGGGGCCGAAACTGATTGAATCGGCCCGAAATCGGGTGTCGGACTCGGCCCGGAACATCGGGCCATTTCCGTCTATCGGAATTCAGCTGACTTTGCCGGCATCTTACCAGAATCCCCCCAGAAGCGGGCCGATGCAAATTTAAATGAATGTATACAAGATTACCCAAATTAGTAATTTTTAATATTACTATTATACATAAAAATATACCCGTACACAAAGTTTTAATTTTATACCCATATCCAATTGGTAGTTACAGTCTTGTTCTATCGCTGCAACTCCTGTACGGCCTCGGGAGAGGCGAAGGCTGGTTGCAACACAGACAGGTATCAAACCAGCATCTGTAGCAACGCAGCTTGCACTGCAATGCAGTGTCTTAGACCGCTGCGCCACTCGAGAGGCCCCATCCACAAAGTTTTTAATGCTGATCAATTGCCTTGCACAAAGTATCAAAATACAAAAATACTACTTAAAGACTCTTAAAGAATTGATCTTAAATGTACATTTTATTTTTTGATCACAGAAACAATGAGAAAATAGGGAAAAATAAATAAATAATGAAATGTTAATTATATAAAGCAGCCTGTGTAATCATCTGTCAGAGAGTAGCCACTATCAGCCCGAGACCCAAGTAAAACATTTGGGCCAGATAACTCACACCGGAATCGGCCCGAGCTCCAAGTAATACATTTGGACCAGATAACTCACACCGGAATCGGCCCGAGCTCAATCCCCGCACCCTAGCCATAAGTAATACTGCCGAAGGCGGCCCAGATGACGTCGGCCGAGTCTGACTCTCAGCCGAGTGCCCCAAATCGGCCCAGATCCACAGTGCTAGCTGGGTTTGAAGGGGGTATAGTAGTAGGTGCCAGAAGCACCGGTTTGTGTCAACAACTGCTAGGTATTTTACGCTCAACAGTTTCCCGTGTGTATCAAGAATGACCCACCACCCAAAGGACATCCAGCCAACTTACACAACATTTTTACATTTTAGTCATTTAGCAGACGCTCTTATCCAGAGCGACTTACAGTTAGTGAGTGCATACATTATTTAATTTTTCATACTGGCCCCCTGTGGGAATCGAACCCACAACCCTGGCGTTGCAAACGCCATGCTCTACCAGCTGAGCTACATCCCTGCCGGACATTCCCTCCCCTACCCTGGATGACGCTGGGCCAATTGTGCCCCATGGGTCTCCCAGTCACAGCCGGCCACGACAGAGCCTGGATTCGAACCAGGATCTCTAGTGGCACAGCTAGCACTGTGATGCAGTGCCTTAGACCACTGCGCCACTCGACTATGGGAAGCATTGGAGTCAAGATGGGCCAGCATCCCTGTGGAACGCTTTCGACACCTTGTAGAGTCCATGCCCTGACGAATGCAGCTCATCTATTAGTTTGCTAATATCTGATCAGACACATTTAGCATGCTATAGCATTTACATTTCAACTACAGAAACAAACAAGCGTCATAGATAAACAATCTATCATATGTACCACTGCATCAAATCCTAATTACAATCACATTCCTCAATAACATGTGAGTCAACCAAACTTTTAAACTCCTCCAAGGAAACAAGATCCTGGAGTTTCAAGCTGGTCTGGAGAGAATTCCAAGACCACAGAGCTGAGGAGCTAAAACGCTTTTTGCCATGATCCGTTCTGATTATAGGAACCGTAAAAGTAAGTAGGAGTGAGACCGTAACTGGTATTTATTTTATGACCTTATCAAATAAGAACAGAGATAAAGTGCCAGTTTTCCCAAAATGGCCTTAGATCATAGTATACCAATGTTGAAGCCTATGTACTGTAGAGTCAACGAAGACCAGACAACCAGCTCTTTTCTGGCCTCCAGAGAAAAATGAGCCTTATGCCAGTAATAAAACCTCTTCTCAACCTGATTTTCTTTACCAGGTTCTCAACATGATTAGTGAAGATCAGCTTCTCATCCACCCAAACTCACAGATATGTGTACGTCTTGACTTGCTCTATGGAATTCCTTTCCAAAGTAGTAATGACATGGTTTTCAGAGTGTTTAGTATTGGAAAATACCATGTATTTTGTTTTAGAGGAATTCAGAACAAGCTTCAAATTGTACAGATTCTGTTGAATGATGTTAAAAGCAGTTTGAGCTTTTTCAAAAGCCAAAGTCAAACTCCTGCCACTTGAATAGAGAACAGTGTCATTCGCATTAAACATTTACATCAGCTGTCTCAATATGTCTCCCAATGTTGTTGATCTAGATAATAAACTACAGGGGACCTAAAATGGATCATTGAGGCACACCTGAGTGCAGCTCTATGATGTCAGACTTACAACCATCTGCCTTAACACACTGGGTTCTATTTGACAGGTAGTTCACAAACCACTCTAGAACATGACCAGTAATCCCAATACACTTCCGTTTCTGCACCAATACAGTATGGTCCACAGTGTCAAATGCCTTTGACAAATCTATGAACATATCTAATACATGTACACTGTTATTATCCAGAGCACAGTGAATATCATCCAAAATCTTCAATGTTGCTGTAACAGTGCTGTGGCTTGTCCTGAAACCTGATTGCATAACACTCAAAATATTGTTTTCCTGGAAGTTGGCCTTAAGCTGCTTATTGACTAGGAACTCCAATACTTTTGCCAAAACAGACCATTTTGATATGGGCTGATAGTTATTCAGTAAAGTGGGGTCACCTCCTTTCAAAAGAGGTAGGACAAATGCTGATTTCCACAACTTGGGGATTTCATTACATTTTAGGGTGAGGTTAAAAATGCATGTTAAAGGAGGAGCAATGATTACATTTGTCTGCAGATAATTGTAATAGGCAGGGGTCTAGGTCATCAGGGCCAGGGGATTATTTTTACATCAATTGCTTTCACAGCTCTACGCACCTCTGAGACAGAGAAGGGGATCATGGAGAAGGAGTGGATGGGAGTTGTGAGAGAATAATTAACATGTAACATGTTTACCTGCTTTGTTTAAAATTAATAGTTAACAATTATATACTGTTCTACTAATGCTGTGTTTTTGTAAATGGATGGTTTCTACTGCTGCTCATTGCAGCTAGTCTAAGCGTGTGGTTGTCACGTTGTATAATGATTAGAAGACAGGAGCTGGAAAACGTATTAGGGGTTTATTTACTCCACCCAACACAAGGTACGTCATGAAAAACCACGGGGACGAAGCCCAAAACAAACACGTATATAAACTCAGCAAAAAAAGAAACGTCCCTTTTTCAGGACCCTGTCTTTCAAAGATAATTCGTAAAAATCCAAATAACTTCACAGATCTTCATTGTAAAGGGTTTAAACACTGTTTCCCATGCTTGTTCAATGAACCACAAACAATTAATGAACATGCACCTGTGGAACGGTCGTTAAGACACTAACAGCTTACAGACGGTAGGCAATTAAAGTCTAAATTCTACATTTCTGACTGGATTTATAAATCTGGATGAAATAAAGACATACCCTCTTTTATACTGAACAAAAACATAAATGCAACATGTAAAGTGTTGGTCCCATGTTTAATGAGCTGAAATAAATGATCCCAGAAATGTTCCAAATGCACAAAAAGCTTATTTATGTAAAAAAAAAAAGATTACGATATTTGTTTACATCCCTGTTAGTGAGCATTTCTCCTTTGCCAAGATAATCCATCCACCTGACAGGCATATCAAGAAGCTGATTAAACAGCATGATCATTACACAGGTGCACCTTGTGCTGTGCACAATAAAAGGCCACTGTAAAATATGCAGTTTTGTCACACAATGCCACAGATGTCTCAAGAGCTGTTGCCAAAGAATTGAATATTAATTTCTCTAACATAAGCTGCCTCCAACGTTGTTTTAGAGAATTTGGCACGTTGTTTTAGAGAATTTGTGAGGCCAACTGGGCGAACGGTTTGCTGATGTCAATGTTGTGAACAGAGTGCCCCATGGTGGCGGTGGGGTTATAGTATGTGCATAAGGTATGGACAATGAACATTTTATCAATGGCAATTTGAATGCACAGAGATACTGTGACGAGATCCTGGAGGCCCATTGTCGTGCCATTCATCTGCCGCCATCACCTTATGTTTTTCAGCATGATAATGCACGGCCCCATGTCGCAAAGATCTGTACACAATTCCTGGAAGCTGAAGAACAGCCTGATCAACTCTACGTGAAGGAGCTGTGTAGCACTGCATGAGGCAAATGGTGGTCACACCAGATACTGACTGGTTTTCTGATCCACGCCCCTCGCTTGTTGTTAAGGTATCTGTGAACAAAAGATGCATATCTGTATATCCCAATCATGTGAAATCCATAGATTAGAGCCTAATGATTTTATTTCAATTGACTGATTTTCTTATATGAACTGTAACTCATTAAAATCTTTGAAATTGTTGCATGTTGCATTTATATTTTTGTTCAGTATAGTAGATTATACCTGAGCCTCAATTTCACTCTTTTTCTTTTCTCAAAAGAAACATGATTAAAGAATACACGGGATTGAATCTGCAATCTCCATTATTATTCTGCGCCACCATTGGATAGCTGTTCCAACACTGTTCCCACAACCTAATTAAATGTTCTGGGGAACCTTTAAAGAATTCAGAAAGGCTGATCTGTCAACATTCTTGCAACATCAAATGAATGTTTTGTGCACCCTGATAGAAACATTATATAAATGTTAGCACAACTGGACAGGTTTAGTGTTTTGGGAAACTATCTCTTTTCATGTCCCCACAATGTTCCCACAACCTAAAGAAACATTCAGGGAACCATTAAAGAACTGATTAAATGTGTTCTGGGAATGGTCTTGTGATATCAGGTGAATGTTTTTTGCAACCTAAAAAAAACATTGTAGAATCATCCGCACAACTGGACAGTTTTTGTGTTTTGGGAACATGTCTTTTGTGATATCCCCACAATGTTTTCAGCAGACTTTTCACACAACCTAATGAAACATTCTGTGAACCTTTTAAGAACAGATTAAACGTGTTCTAGGAACTTACTTGTAACATCAGGTAAATGTTTTATACAAACATTCTATAATCATCATTACGACTAGACAGTTTTTGTGTTATGAGAACATTTGCCGCAACCTAAGGAATGTTCTGGGATTCTTCACTTTTGGTTTGCTGGGATGATTACATAGTGCATGTTTATTTATACAGTAATTCATACTCAACATGTCCTTACCTGGGATTTGAACAGATTGGTTCACAGCATTCCAATCTTCCTGCTACGCCACCCTGTGTGTTTAAAGAACTGAGTTCACCTGTATTGCTACACTTTGCACTTGAAAGTAAATCTCAGCTCTGTTAAAAGTACATTCAGGAAAAACTATTTTATTTATCATAGTGATTAAGGAGTAACATTAAAACAGAGTAATATGCCCCACCAACATTAGACAACTATACAGAAAAACCTAAAATACTTAAATAAGTAAATCAGTTAAATTAGTTAAGATGTCCAAGTAATAATGTCTAGTTGAGTGACCATATGAGACAAGTTGAGCAAACTCATCATTTGTAATTGACTTTACAGTTTTCTCAAATTGGAGCTAAATTTGGCCCAACATTTTTTGTTTTGTTTCGGTAATACTTGGAACCAGTTACTTGATAATAATTTGTTGAAACAACTAGATTTGTATTTTTTATTTTTTATTTACAGTGGATGTTAACTCAGTGACTACCGGAGAATTGTAGGTCTCTCACAGGGAGACTGTAAAGGAGTTTGACATGGCTTCATATAAAACACACATGTTGTGGTTTAGGATTAAAAATGGATGCATGAGCAATGATTATGTCTTGCCAGAGAACGTGTGTGTGTGTGTGTGTGTACACATGTATGTGTGTGTAAGTGTGTGTGTGTGCTTGTGCTTGTGCTCAGGAGGTTTCCCACCCTGAGGATGTGACTGATTTGGGTCACTGAAATTAATTGAGCCATGCTGGTTTTCAGAGATGGGAAACTGCTATATCTGTGTGTCTGTGCTATGTAGCACACTGGACTTATGGCTTTCTTTGTCTGTCTCTTTTTGTGCATCTGTGTGTCTGTGTGCGTGTGTATGTGTGCGTGCGTGTGTGTGTGTGTGTGTGTGTGCAGGTCTATCATGACAGACCTGTACTACCTCAGCCAGGCTGACGGAGTGGGAGACTGGAGAGTTAAGGAAGCCAGGGACCTGTCTAACCTGGTGCAGAGCAGGATCACCTACCTACAGGTACACACACACACATGTATGTAATAACGTACACACAAACACATGTAGGAACACACAGACATAGACACGAACACAACATGCACACACAGACACAGAAACGAACACAACACACACACACACTCTTTCTCACACCTGCTCTTCTCTACCTAACACAAGCCAAACCTGTCAGAATCACCATAGATGAAACACATCGTGTTTAAAGGTCTGACTGCTGTCTGATGCCTGTATTTCATATATCCTGTCAAACACACACACACACAGACACACACACACACTACCCTCCGACCATACCCACTTTCTGTCATCCCCTCATATACCCTCCACCCCCAGTGACCCAGAAGTCTCCCCTCAGCCCTCCTCCCTTCCCCAGTGTGGGTGCAGCAGGCCTGGGGTGGGGCTGTGCGGCGCTGGGCCCTGCAGCATTAATGAGCCTTGGTGTTTGATGAAGAGAGCCAGAGTGAGTGTTACTGGGCGGAGACGCCATGGCTAACAGCTGCTGTCACCACCGCTGAGGGATCACACAGCTCCACTGGCCCCCATCACTAATTCATCACCCACACACAGTCCTCACAGGCAGGTGCACACACACACACACTTAGGGAGCCAGGGACCCCCCTCCCCCTTCTACCTCTTACACTTCTGTCAGTAGCATCAATCCCAGGTCTACACACACACACACACACACGGACGTGCATGAGCACACATACACCCTTCCCTCACCCCACCCCACCAACCTCAGCCCCAGCGCCCTTCGGTCCCTGGCCCGGCTGACTCCATCAATGTGTCTGTCTGTCTGTCTGTCCCCCTGCGCCCTCTTCAATGAGAATACAGTGGCCTTTACATGGCCTTTGTTCAGTGTCACACAGTACCACCTTCATTGTCACAGACACAAACACAAACACACACAGTACCTCCTCCATTGTCAGCCTTCCACTTTAACTTCTGCTTCTATAGCACATCATCAGTTCTGAACCAGCTGATTGTAGGTCATATATAATATGAGTCACCCTCTCTCGCTCTCTATCTCTCTCTTTCACACTCACACACACACACACACACACACACACACACACACACACACACACACACACACACACACACACACACACACACACACACACACACACACACACACACACACACACACACACACACACACACACACACACACACACACACACACACACACACACACACACACACACACACACACACACTCACACACACACACACACACACACAAACAAACACATTTTCAGTCTACTGTATTTTAACTAGAAAAAGCAGTTTTTTAAGGGCTACTTAACCTATAGTAGTAAATGTCAGCCTTGGTATTTCACTCGCCCCATAATTACCATTGAACTGTGTCTCCTAGCACATTTGAATTGCATGAATCTGTCATTTTTAAACAACCAAAGTAGTTCAGAGCTTGTGCGCTCATGGTTGTTTGTCGTTCTGATTTAACGCCATGCTCCAAAAGAGATACTCTGGGGCTCGCTGGTGTAAAACTGCCTTTCAAGTCTTTGTTGTCGAGACTCGCGACAACACACCAGATTATTAGTATTTAAATCAAATGTAGTTTACAAAAGTTCAATCAGGAAGACTGGTCTGAATGCTTGTTTAACTTCATCCAGTAAGCCTAACATAATTCACTTTGTTTCCAATTCTACTGGCATAGTGGGAATGAATACAAATGTACAAAAGTATGTGGACACCCCTTCAAATTAGTGCTGTTATTGTGAAGTGGAAACGTATAGGAGCAACAACGGCTCAGCCGCGAAGTGGTATGGGACTAACTCACAGAACGGGACCACCGAGTGCTGAAGCGCGTAGCATGTACAAATCTTCTGTTCTCGGTTGCAACACTCACTACCGAGTTCCAAACTGCCTCTAGAAGCAACGTCAGCACAAGAACTGGTTGTCGGGAGCTTCATGAAATGGGTTTCCATGGCCGAGCAGCCGCACACAAGCCTAAGATCACAATGCGCAATGTCAAGCGTCGACTGGAGTGGTGTAAAATCGCCACCATTGGACGCAGTGGAAACGCGTTCTCTGGAATGATGAATCACACTTCACCGTCTGGCAGTCCGATGGATGAATCTGGTTTGGCAGATGCCAGGAGAAAGCTACCTGCATAGTGCCAACTGTCAAGTTTGGTGGAGGAGGCTGTTTTTCATGGTTCTGGCCCCTTAGTTCCAGTGAAGGGAAATATTTACGCTACAGCATACAATGACATTCTAGACGATTCTGTGCTTCCAACTTTGTGGCAACAGTTTGGGGAAGGCCCTTTCCTGTTTCAGCATGACAATTCCCCCGTGCACAAAGAGATGTCCAAACAGAAATGGTTTGTCGAGATCAGTGTGGAAGAACTTGACTGCTCAAAAACCTGACCTCAACCCCATCGAACACCTTTGGGATGAATTGGAACGCCGACTGTGAGCCAGGCCTAATCGCCCAACATCAGTGCCCGACCTCACTAATGCTCTTGGGGCTGAATGGAAGCAAGTCCCCACAGCAATGTTCCAACATCTAGTGGAAAGCCTTCCCAGAAGAGTAGAGGCTGTTATAGCAGCAAAGGGGGGACCAACTCCATATTAATGCCCATGATTTTGGAATGAGATGTTTCGACGAGCAGGTGTCCACATACTTTTGGTCATGTAGTGTATCATCAGCATAGGGTCTTGCCAACCTTAAGGCCCATCATTGGAACTCCTTTCCCCCAGCGGAGGTGTTTCAATGTCAAAAGCCCCGCATAGGGCTACCTGCCATCAGATGAAAGCCCCGCATAGGGCTACCTGCCATCACATCATCTGAGACAAGGCCATTCACCAAACGATTTAATAAAATGTCATATTGCATTCCATCTTTGTTGTTTATTCAGTAAAGCCTGTACTCAATTGAACTGTAAGTGTGATACCTATGGGGCCAATATGGAGAACAGGAGCGATATTTACCTCAAACACACACACACACACAGAGAGAGATTCCTCAAAGGAAATCTTCCCAGTGGCTTGTTTGTTGCTTCGTTGACATCTGCTTGTGTTGTTCAGGTTATTATTGAACGCCAGCGGTAATACATTTGGAACATGAAGGAACATTAGCTCTCCTCTAGTTTTTAAACAGACAAGCGGTGTGATAACGTTAGCGCTTGCCAGACGCCTTGCCGCCATGATTACCGCCAACCAGCTTCAGCTGTGACAGCCTAATGAGCAAAACACTCGCATTGCAGAGTAAATTGCTATTTAGAAAGATGTTGGCACAAGTGGGTGCAGAGTGAGGTGAAGGGGCCACCAAAGATGGTAGATAAATGAAGATAGTTCACTCAGGCCATTTACCATTGAATATTTTTTTTGTTCCTGTCTAAAGGGGGTGGCTCTTCCATAGACACCAATGCTATAGCAGCTGGGTCTGGTCTACTTAGTTTATTGACTTCCATTGAAACAGGAAAAATTAGGGAGTGGGATATTTTGCTTCCTCTTCTGTCTCTGTGGGGCACGACGCGGCGCCGCATGGCATCATTTTGCCACCGCTCGTCTGATGTGGTGTAGTTGAAAACGGTGGCATGGTCTCACATTGTGATTTACAGGTGCCATTTTGAGAGAATGCTTTATTTCTCTCGCTCAGATTTTGGGAGATCTCTTTTTGTGCCTAATTTTCTTATAAACGGGGATGTCATGACAGACAGAGAGGGGAAGAGAGTGAAAGAGAGCGAGAGAGAGCAAGAGGAGAGCTATAGGCTAAATGTGATATCATAAGTTAGAGAACAACGCTCAAAAAGCTATTTGGGCCCCCCAGAGGTCAAGTGGTCAAACGTATGTTCTAACACCCATATGTCTCTCTTTCCCCCATCCCCCTCTGTCGTTTTCTTCACTCCCTCTGTCTCTTTCTCCCTCTCATACTCCCTGTCTCTACCTCTCCCTCCCCCCTCACCAGAACCCCCAGGACTGCAGCAAGGCCCGTAAGCTGGTGTGTAACATCAACAAGGGCTGTGGCTATGGCTGCCAGCTGCATCACGTGGTCTACTGCTTCATGATCGCCTATGGCACCCAGCGCACCCTCATCCTGGAGTCCCACAACTGGCGCTATGCCACGGGTGGCTGGGAGACCGTCTTCCACCCCGTCAGCAACTCCTGTAGCGACCGTACTGGGGTGTCTACAGGACACTGGTCAGGTAAGCACGGTGAGCATTATCTGGTAAGCAGCCAGGTATTTAGAGTTTCGCCCGGTTCTATAGCTCTGGTTGGACCATTGAGGTATCTGTATTATGATGCATTTACATGGCACTATAACATTATATCCTCCTGAGAAAAACATGTTACGAAGAAAAAGATATCAAAAAAATATCTGTATTTACTTTTCTATTGTACAGTATGTGCACTGTAGTAGCCATTAGGACTTGGTTGATAGTAAATAGGACAAATATAACGTTATAGTAAAAGTGGCCAGTAAGTTAAAAACATAGTTAGCGTATCCATTACAGAGGACATTTATTAACATGCTCTTATTAAGCTCTTATTTAATGTTAATGTGAAAAAAATGATTACACTGCTCTGAAAACTCACCAAACTATTCCGGAGATATTTACCTATTAGAAACAATTTGAATATCCAACTCACAAAATGTATAATTACACAATTACACACACTTACCATAAAATGTGAGAATTTTGATGTGAGCCATTTTGAAGAACCAGAAAGACAAAGTGATCATGGTGCCACACCACATGTGATATCATTGAAAAGCCTAGAATGTCCTCGCAAAGGTAGAACTGGAACTAACAAAGTGGCATGGATGGCCTTAGAAATATAGACCAAAAACGAATGTCCATTAGAAAGGACAAAAATGAATTGCTCAGTCTCAGGAGGATTCTATGGCAGCCATGTTAGCGCCCCATTAACATTATATGTGGCATATTTAAATAATATTATGTAACTGAATGTCTAGAATTAGAACAATACTCAAAATTCTAAAAGTTGGCTCAACTCTCAAAATACATGGCTCTGCTGACTACTATCAGATTTAACCACAAAGACCAGGGAGGATTTCCAATGCCTCACAAAGAAGGGCACCTATTGGTAGATGGGTATAAAAAAAAAGAAGCTGACATTGAATATCCCTTTAAGCATGGTGAAGTTATTAATTACACTTTGGTTTGTGTGTCAATATAGCCTGTCACTAAAAAGATACAAGGGTCCTTCCTAACTCAGTTGCCGGAGAGGAGGGAAACCGCTCAGAGATTTCACCATGAGACCAATGGTGACTTTAAAAGAGTTACAGAGTTTAATGGCTATGATAGGAGACAACTGAGGATGGATCAACAACATTGTAGTTACTACACAATACTAACCTAATTGACACAGTGAAAAGAAGGAAGCGGTACAGAATAAAAAATATTCCTAAATGTGCATCCTGTTTGCAACAAGGCACTAAAGTAATACTGCAAAAAATTTGGCAAAGCAATTAACATTTTGTCCTGAATACAAAGTGTTATGTTTAGGGCAAATCCAATACAACACATTACTTAGTACCATGCTCCATATTTTTTAGCATAGTGGTGGCTGCATCATGTTATGGGTATGCTTGTAATCGTTAAGGACTGAGGAGTTTTTCAGGATAAAAAAGCACAGGCAAAATCCTAGAGAAAAACCTGGTTCAGTCTGCTTTCCACCAGACACTGGGAGATTCATTCACCTTTCAGCAGGACAATAACCTAAAACACAAGGCCAAATCTACACTGGAGTTGCTTACCAAGAAGACAGGTGTGGAAAGCTCTTAGACACGTACCTAGCAAGACTCAGAGCTGTAACAGCTGTCAAAAGTGATTTTAACATGTATTGACTCATGGGGGTTGAATAATAGTTTTTACAATTTGTCTTCCACTTTGACTTTACAGAGTATTTTGTATAGATCATTGACAAAAAATGGCAGTTAAATCCATTTTTATCCCACTTTGTAACACAACAAAATGTGGAAAAAGTCAAGGGGTGTGAATACTTTCTGAAGGCTCTGTATGCTAGCTACCTTTTTCCTCTCTCCCTCTGTCTCTCACACTCTCCAGCTTCCTTGTTCTATCTTTTTCTTTGTTCCCCCCCGCCATTGGGCTTTCTTTTTCTCTTTCTCTTTCTTTTCCTGTTGTATTTGTGCAACTTGCTCTAATGCATGCCCTCCCTATCTCCTTATCGATTGGCCCTGCTTGCTCTTTGTGTGGTGAGTTCATTTCAATGGTTCACTGCTCATCTGAGCTGGATTCCTTATAGGAGCTGAGGCAATAATACACATGGAGAGAGAGTACGTGGGTGTGTATTGTGTGTGTGTGTGTGTACATGCGTGTGCGTGTTTTCTTGTGTGTGTGTGTTTGTGTCCGTATTTGTGTGAGTGTGTGTCCGTATTTGTGTGAGCGTGCTTGTGTGTACAAGCGCATACTGTATTTGCGTCCCTGTGTGCATGTGTGTGCTTAGGTTTGTGTGTGTGTTGTAGGGAAGTGTACGTGAAAGCATAGGAGCCAATCAACAAAGAGACTGACATCGCGGTCAATCGAACAATGCATTATGGGTTAAATTTCCTCTCCAATCCTGCCTCAAATAGTGAATTAGCTAGAAGTGAAATAAATGTCTTAAATTGTTGCTGCATCAATTTATTCATGCAGATTGTGGAGGTTGAGTAAAAATGTTGACTCTTTGTGTCCTAATTAAGAAGCTATGGGAGGGGGAAGGAGTGCTTAACTGTGCAGTTGTGCCAAGAAGTGCAGGCCTAAAAAATATGCCTAGTCCCCCCTCTCCCTCCCGTAAAACCTGCCAATGATGATATATAAGCAAAGAGAAAGAGCTTGGGAATATTTTTTCTGTTAAATATTTAATGATTTTGCCAATTTATATTCAGCTCACGCTCCATGGAGTACACATGCACTTGCACCGACACCCTGGTTTTTATGTTTCCTTGTTGTTATTTTTATTTATTTATATATTCCATTTACACTTTCTTTGAAAGGCCATTTTTTATGAGTAATTATGCCATTTGTTTGACAATGGGTTATGAAAGCTGTGTGCAATTTTATTAGGCTTACTGTAATGGAACAAGTCACTGTAGTTGCAACTTCACAGAGATCAGTAGTTGTAGTCTAAGCTTATTTTTGAAACTGTAAAAAAACATGTTCTAAAAAATGTCCTCTAGTTTAAGGCTGGATGTGAGTGTGAGTGGAGGTTGTCTGCCAGACATATCCCTTCTGGCGAGATGAGATTAGACCGAAAGTGTGTATGTGTGTGTGTGTCCACGTGCGTTTGCACACGTGCATGCGCATGTATGTGTCCTTGCCACTCCTTTGTGTACTGAGGCTTAATACCCACTCTCCCAGGTGGAAAGGCTATCAGGAACCCAGAGAGGATGACCTTCCTAATCAGCCCAGCTCAACCCTCCTCTCTGCCCACTGTGCCCAGAGCTCCTGCCAGTCCCATGCCCGTCTAGAGGCCACCCTCTGGGGGCAAATCTGCAGAGTAGAACCCACAATGCAATGTTTTCTCGAGACAGGCTGGCTGGCTAGGTATGTAGCTAGCTAGAAAGATGTAGCTACACACAATAATACCAAAGTCAATATCAGCATGCGAAGTAGTTAGTTAGCTGAAAAATCCCTGAAACAAACTGCACTATCAATTTAGGAGGTACACATTCACCATGTTCAACCTGGTAGAGATTGCATTTCTAGCTCAAAGCTGTGCAAGTCAGGTTGCTATGGCAATGTGCATGGAGGGAGATGAGAGGAGAAAACTGCTTTGTGCCATGGTAATTGAAGGAAGAAAGGATATTAATTTGATGGTGTACTTTGAAGACATTTGAACGAAATATATACTTTGTCGTGACGATATAGACAGATGGATGGGTTTTAGACAAGTATACCCATACCATCTATTGGCTTATTAGGCGATCTGGAGAGCAGGTAATTGTTTTAAAAGCGTTATGAAATGTGATAGTTTGTTATCCCCTATCTCCAGTGACGAGAACCTTATCATGATGACGTGTCATGTCACATTTCAATTTTAGGGTGGATTGCCCCTTTAAAGAAGGACAGCCAAAGGTCAACCGTCACTCTGGATGCAGAGCGGATAAAGAGAGAGAGAGAGAGAGAACATTGGGAGGTTGTTTTGAAAGGACATTACTTTCTGCTGTCTTCTCTAACTTATCTATCCCTCCATGACTTTATCCTTTCTTCTCTAACTTCCTTCACTCTCTCTATCTTTTTGGCTGAAGTTCATTCTATACCCTTTTCCTCACAGTGTGCACTTGTTCACTGTAGCTCTTGGATGGTACAGATAGAGTGGAAAGAAACTGTCTAGCCAAGGTTTACACTAATCCAATGATTGTAAATGAATGAGGATTTAAGTCTAAGGCTGCGTCACAGATAGAACAATGAGACAGATATTTCACCGGGATGTATAAATGTGAAGCTTCCGCTTTGTGTTTCCACTCACTACCAAATATGGTAGTGAGAGGAAGCCCAGTGGCTGGCAGTGGGAGAAGATGGAACGAGATGGATTTTGGCCGACATTCTGCTAATTTTCTCATCGATGAAACATTTGATCTCAATACAATTTTCTGTTCCTAAAACTAGAATATGTAATGAACAGAGTGGACTAAGTTTTGTAGACTTTACCCTTTTCCAACGTTTTTTTTTTAATTTCATTGTTTATAAGGAGTGAAAAGGCGAATTGAGTTATTGCACAAACGCACTTCACAGATTAGGCATTCCGTAACGCGCCAATAGGATCTTGCTAGCTCGTGCTTGGCTCTGCCCACCTCCTTGCTTGTTCTGCCCACTATGACTGATTTGTTCCCATTTTAAACTACGGGCTGTGGTCTATCTTGGTTTAGTTATAAAAAATATTTTTATAGTCTAGAATGGCTCCCTCCTCTAATCTCATCTCATCCTTATCTGCTCTGATCTGACATCATTGGGTAGAATAAGTAATACGGCAGAAAGTTATTTGGATATCAACTCTCACCTATTTGTTTTTTTAGATCTGTATAAACCAAGGAAAGGACCCAAGAGGAGGCCACTTGGGTCAAAGGGGGGTGAGTGTAGCCAATGTGGAATAGCTAGGTAGTTAACTGTGTGTGCGATAGACTAGCGTCCATCAGACGACAACACCCGCTCTGATCCCTAGAAGTAGTTGCTCTCCCATAGCATTTGTGGAGTGACAGGTAACGCCGCTTTGTGCGAAGTGTTGTTGGTAGCAGAAGGTTGCTAGTTCGCTTCTAGTTGGACAAAATCTACTCTGTTACACATGCAGCCTAACTGGCCTGCTACACTAGATGTGAGTGTGAGATGCATAACTTTTGCAGAGCGCAACTCATGTAACTCATGTAAATTAAACCAGGGCGTAACCAGTGCGACTGTGCAGCTCCCCAGTAACTATTTCCCCATCTGTCTCTGTAGGTGAGGCCCATGACAAGGACATCCAGGTGGTAGAGTTACCCATCGTGGATAGCCTACACCCCCGCCCCCCCTACCTGCCCCTGTCCATCCCAGAAGACCTAGCCCAGCGCCTCCACCGTCTCCATGGTGACCCGTCTGTGTGGTGGGTGTCTCAGTTTGTAAAGTACCTGGTGCGTCCTCAGGCCTGGCTGGAGAAGGAGATTGCGGACACCACAGCCAAGCTGGGTTTCAAGCACCCCATCATAGGGTAGGTGGATGCATGCACGTACGCATTAACACACACACAAACACACACATACACACACACCACACACAGGACACCACGGTCAACCTGGGTCAAACTGGGTTTCAAACACCCCATCATAGGGTAGATAAATATAGGAGAGACACTTGAGTCTGTCTCTTTCGAGTTTTGGATTGTAGCGTCCTCTTTCTCTATCTCTTAGTGTATGTTTCTCTCTGTTAAAGTTGTCTAAAACTCTTTCTATATCTGCGTCATACTCCTCTCTGTTTCTCTTTCAAACTGTCTCAAACTATCTCCATCATACTCTCTCTGTGTTTCTCTCTCTTCCATCGTTCTCTGTTTCTCTCTGTCTGACTTTCTTTCTTTCTGTCTGTCTGTCTGTCTTTCTGTCTTGTCCGTCTGTCTGTGTTTCTGTCTCTCTTTCTTTGTGTGTCAGTCTCTCGTTTCACCTATACTTCAATAGGCCCAGGGGAGCAACTTTGGTTTTAGAAGTGGGGGGGGGGGGGCATAAAAATACCTACCCGACTGCTCGGAGGCGTCCGCATGGTCCTAAAGCACACTTTTTGTATCATATTCCAATGATAAAACTGGGGGACATGTCCCCCCCGTCCCCGGTGAAAGTTGCACGCCTGATTAGGCCTACTTATTTTTCAGTCTCTTCTGCTACTACCTTTTTCTTTCAACCCTCTTTCATTCTCCTCCGTTATGACTCTATGAATCATCCTCCTTTCTTTCCCAATCAAACTTTCTCTCTCTCTCATGTTTTCTGCACCTCTATCCTTTCTTTCACCCGCTCCTCTTTTTTGTCTTTATCTCCTTTATTTCGCTCACCTCTTTCTCTATTTCCCCCGTATCACTTTCCCTATTTCCCACCATTGTCTCTCCCATATCTATCGCTTTGTCTTCTCCTCTCTCCTCTCCTCACCTGCTCCCTCCATTCTCCCCCCTCTGTCACTGGGGAGCCTATTGAAATGAAGAGCTGGTTAGAAATAAAGTTTTCTCCGCTCCTTTTCTCTTTCTGCTTCCATCTGATAATATAATAAAGTGTCGGGGTGAAGAAGAGGGGGAAAGAAGAGAGGGGGAGAGGAGAAATGGGTAGTGGAGCAGTTGGGGAGGATTGGGGTTTGGTTGGGGAAGAGGAGGATAGGGAATGGGGTGTGGGGGGGGAGTATGAAAGCGAGAAGACAGAGAGAGAAAGAGAGAGAGCGAGAGAGAGTGAAAGGGGCTAGAGGAGGAAAGCGAGGGGGGCTTCGGAGGGGGAGGGAGTGTATGAGGTATCTCTGAGGACACGAGACGGCATGGGAGCAAGCCTTTGGCTCCCGTCTCCCTGCATCTCCACGCTCCTGTGAAGAGCAATGCCGCTGCATCAGAGCCTCTACCCTCAGTAGGCCTGCAACACTCCAGACTAAAGCTCTAAAAGCAGCCGTCAGCACAACCCCAGTCCCAGCTCAGCATCTCACAAGCAGGGGAGACAGCCAGGGAGGAGGGGGAGTGGAGAAGGAGGGAGGGATGGATGGGGGGGATTGATTACTCACACGCCGTCTGGCACTAAGTGCCCAGGCACGGCCGCTTCGTCTGCCAAGGAACAGGCGGTGGGATGAAGGGAAGGAAAGAGAACGAGAGGAGGAAGAAAACAGGAGGATAGATGAAAGGAGAGAGAGCGGGAGAAAGAGAGACAGAGACCATGGCAGAGAGAAACGACTTGGAGAAGCAGAGAATGGAGCGGCTCGTAGTCAAGAGTCCCACTTATAATCAAAAGTCCCTTCAGATCAGATAGAGGGAGATGGAAAGAGAGAGCGAGAGAGCGGGGGAGTGAATATGAAGATATGAATAGTAAGAGAGAGAGAGAGTTAAAGGGACGTAGAGAAACAAAGATGTTCACTTTCAGCCTTACGTGCACCTGTAGAGAATCCCTCCCCCTCCCCCACTCTTTCCCATCCCTCTCTCTCTCTTAATCCCTCGTTCCCTCTATTCTCTCTGATCCAGGAGTGTGTTAGGGTAAATAAAGGTATTTGTTGCTTCAGTGAGCATCCTGAGGACTGGGCTGACTGATCTCAGGCCAGTTCTGGTAATTAGACGCACTGTGTTTATTATCTCGTTCCTTCGATTTCTCATTCACTCTCTCTCTCTCGCTCTTCCTCTCTCTCTCTCGCTCATATTCCCTTCGTCTCTACCTCTCTCTTTTCTTTATTCTCTCCCTCCAAATCATAGGCTGGCTTCGTTGTGTTATGAGGGATTAAAAAAAGAAAGCACTCACTTGCAGGGCTGGTCTATTAATCGTCCGTTCGCTTCTTTCTCCCATTCAAACCCCTTTTCTTTCTGCCTTTTCTGTCATTACTCCTACATTGTGCCACTGGCTCTCTCTCTCTCTTTCTCTCTCTCTCTCTCTCTTTCTCTCTCTCTCTCTCTCTCTCTCTCTCTCTCTCTCTCTCTCTCTCTCTCTCTCTCTCTCTCTCTCTCTCTCTCTCTCTCTCTCTCTCTCTCTCTCTCTCTCTCTCTCTCTCTCTCTCTCTCTCTCTCTCTGATTATGGGCAAGACAATATGTAGTAGCTGATAGTGAACGTATTTATTGAAAGTATTGCTCTCTCTCCCTTCTTCCACCCTCGTCTCTGTCCCTGTAGGGTCCATGTTCGGCGGACAGATAAGGTGGGGACGGAGGCTGCGTTCCACCCTATAGAGGAGTACATGGTTCACGTGGAGGAACAGTTCCAACACATGGCCCGACGCATCCACCTGGACAAGAAACGAGTCTACCTGGCAACAGATGACCCCTCACTACTGCAAGAGGCTAAGACCAAGTGAGTGACAACCAATACCCTTATAATGAAGCTTCGTGTGTGTGTGTGTGTGTGTGTGTGTGTGTGTGTGTGTGTGGGGGGGGTGATGGGGGGTGTAGAATTAGTGTGTGTGTGTGTGTGTGCGTGTATGTCAGAATCAGAATCACCTTTATTCGCCAAGTACATTTACACATACTCAGAATTTTACTTGGTGATATGGTGCTGCTAGTGATAGACAACATTTAGAGACAAAATACAGAGAGAAGAGGCTAAACAAAGTTTCCATACATTATATACAACTAGGCAGAGTGAGCATAGAGCTATAAGAGAATGAGAAGATATACAAAAATACAGTGGGTATACGGTTGATATACAGTGGGTATACGGTTGATATACAGTGGGTATACGGTTGATATACAGTGGGTATACGGTTGATATACAGTGGATGTACAAATTGACAGTATCAGTATGAATATGTCTAAATGCAGAGAGATGGACAGAGTATAATGCTGTATTGTGCAGTTATTTTGTGTACAGTTCAGAGATGGCTTGATGGGGTGTGCAGCATAGAGTCTCTATGGGCCAAATGGCCGGTTGGTGAGGGCCACAACCCAGAGGAGGGGGTGGGAGGGGTCTGCAATGATCTTTCCTGCACGCTTCCTTGCCCTGGAGTCGTGCAGAACCTCGATGGAGGGCAGTGACCCTCTCTGCAGACCGGACAATGCATTGCAGTTTGCCCTTGCAGCGGGCATACCCAAACCAGACCGTGATGGAGGAGGTGAGGATGGACTCAACGATTGATGCGTAAAACCGGATCAGGATTGACTGGGAGATTGTTTTCAGCTGCTGCAAGTAGTACATCCGCTGGTGTGATGTTGTCCTCCCACTTGAGGTTGTGGGAGATGGCTCCCAGGAATTTCAATGATTCAGCCGTGCTAACAGCTGAGTCATCAATCTCGAGGGGGAGAGATGGTGGGGGGTCATTATCGGTCGACCTCTCCACGGTACATGGACTCATTGCCATCGGTGGGGGGGGTTCCTGGGATGGCAGAAGGGTAGAGGAGAGAGGAGCCTGGAGAGGAATGGGGAAGGGGGGGGTAGGGTAGGGTAGATGGGTGAGAGGGGGAAGTGGCAAGGAGGGGTAGGTGGAGGGGGGTATTGTCCTGATGATTGCGTGGCCTTCGTGAGTCAAATCTGCAGTAAAACTGATTTAGTTTATTCGGCAGTGAGGGGTAGTCTGCCGTCGGGGAGCTTTAGGTTTGTAGTTGGTAATGGTTTTCAGTCCTTTCCAGACAAACGAGTAGTCGTCGCTGCAGAACTGTTGCTCTAGCCTGTCTTTTGTACTGCTGTTTGGCTGCCCTAATTCCCGAGTGTATCTTTTTCTTGGTGTCTCTATAGAGGTCCCTGGTCTTGCTCCTGTGGTCTATTAATCGTGGTAAACACACGAGCAGCGACCAAAACACTGTGGCTGCCTCATTGGCCACCCCTGTGTGTGTGTGTGTGTGTGTGTGTGTGTGTGTGTGTGTGTGTGTGTGTGTGTGTGTGTGTGTGTGTGTGTGTGTGTGTGCGTGTGTATGATTGGCCGTGTCCGAAATCTGTATGCAGTAAGCAACAGATATCAACATACTAGGCTCACCCATACTGAGAATGCGACATTTAATGTGGAATTGCGTTGTTTCCTGCCATTCGTTCATTTTGTTAGCGCAACCTCTTATCTAATTATCAGCCGATTATCAGTTGTTGTCAAACACACGCGGGTCTGAAAAGACGTCTCTCTTCCTCAATAGCGTGCAGCGAATTCTACTAGATGAAAAGCCTAAATGAGTATGACATCCTGGCATTCAAAGCATACTTAATTTTCTAAATTTCACATAAAACATTCAATTTTCCGCATACCCAAAATGCCTACTATTTAGAACGCAAGTACGGGTATTCGGACACAGCCATTGTGTTTTTGTTTGTATGTAGAAGCCCATATGGATAATGGTATGTGTTTCCTACAGGTACCCTGACTATGAGTTCATCAGTGATAACTCCATCTCGTGGTCGGCTGGTCTGCACAACCGCTATACAGAGAACTCTCTGAGAGGAGTGATCCTAGACATACACTTCCTGTCCCAGACCGACTTCCTGGTCTGCACATTCTCCTCACAGGTAGGGATGCCATATCTCAGGGATTCTCAAAGTGGGGTGTCCGCAAGGTATTACAGGGTGTCCTCGGCCAGAGCAAAAAATATATATATACACTGCTCAAAAAAATTAAGGGAACACTAAAATAACACATCCTAGATCTGAATGAATGAAATAATCTTACATCTTCTTTACATAGTTGAATGTGCTGACAACAAAATCACACAAAAATTATCAATGGAAATCAAATGTATCAACCCATGGAGGTCTGGATTTGGAGTCCATGCGCTGACCCTCAAAATTAAAGTGGAAAACCACACTACAGGCTGATCCAACTTTGATGTAATGTCCTTAAAACAAGTCAAAATGAGGCTCAGTAGTGTGTGTGGCCTCCACGTGCCTGTATGACCACCCTACAACGCCTGGGCATGCTCCTGATGAGGTGGCGGATGGTCTCCTGAGGGATCTCCTGCCAGACCTGGACTAAAGCATCCGCCAACTCCTGGACAGTCTGTGCTGCAACGTGGCGTTGGTGGATGGAGCGAGACATGATGTCCCAGATGTGCTCAATTAGATTCAGGTCTGGGGAACGGGCGGGCCAGTCCATAGCATCAATTCCTTCCTCTTGCAGGAACTGCTGACACACTCCAGCCACATGAGGTCTAGCATTGTCTTGCATTAGGAGGAACCCAGGGCCAACCGCACCAGCATATGGTCTCACAAGGGGTCTGATGATCTCATCTTGGTTCCTAATGGCAGTCAGGCTACCACTGGCGAGCACATGGAGGGCTGTGCAGCCCCCCAAAGAAATGCCACCCCACACCATGACTGACCCACCGCCAAACCGGTCATGCTGGAGGATGTTGCAGGCAGCAGAACGTTCTCCACGGCGTCTCCAGACTGTCACGTCTGTCACATGGGCTCAGTGTGAACCTGCTTTCATCTGTGAAGAGCACAGGGCGCCAGTGGCGAATTTGCCAATCTTGGTGTTCTCTGGCCAATGCCAAACGTCCTGCACGTGTTGGGCTGTAAGCACAACCCCCACCTGTGGACGTCGGGCCCTCATACCACCCTCATGGAGTCTGTTTCTGACCGTTTGAGCAGACACATGCACATTTGTGGCCTGCTGGAGGTCATTTTGCAGGGCTCTGGCAGTGCTCCTCCTGCTCCTCTTTGCACAAAGGCAGAGGTAGCGGTCCTGCTGCTGGGTTGTTGCCCTCCTACGGCCTCCTCCACGTCTCCTGATGTACTGGCCTGTCTCCTGGTAGCGCCTCCATGCTCTGGACACTAGGCTGACAGACACAGCAAACCTTCTTGCCACAGCTCGCATTGATGTGCCATCCTGGATGAGCTGCACTACCTGAGCCACTTGTGTGGGTTGTAGACTCCGTCTCATGCTACCACTAGAGTGAAAGCACCGCCAGCATTCAAAAGTGACCAAAACATCAGCCAGGAAGCATAGGAACTGAGAAGTGGTCTGTGGTCACCACCTGCAGAACCATTCCTTTATTGGAGGTGTCTTGCTAATTGTCTATAATTTCCACCTGTTGTCTATTCCATTTGCACAACAGCATGTGAAATGTATTGTCAATCAGTGTTGCTTCCTAAGTGGACAGTTTGATTTCACAGAAGTGTGATTGACTTGGAGTTACATTGTGTTGTTTAAGTGTTCCCTTAATTTTTTTGAGCAGTATATATACACACACACATACACATATATTATTTTTATGAATATTACTAACAGCAACAGATTAAATGAATTATGGCCAAGGGATCTGTGGAATACATTTAAAGGGTGTAATACAATACAATGTAATATTATTAATGTACAATTTATATTCTTAATCATGTGCAACATGGGCCTGGGAGGCGCACAGGGATATTGGTATCCTCAGTATTCCAACAATTATATATTTTTCAACTCAATACTTCTTGTATTCCCCAAAAATGATATATGTTTTTTTACATAAACGCACTGTAATTTAAGCTTTAAAACGGCAACGTTTTATCTCTGCCTCATGGTAGAATGAGTAAAATCACAGGATATTATCTTTAAAGCTGCAACAACAAAACATCTATTTTTTATTCTGAATTGCAGGAAATTAGCTTGAAAACTGAATTTATTCTCTCTGATGCCATGAGGCTGGCCTTTAAAATGTTCCTTCCCAGGGCCCGAGACTTGGTTCATCCGGGCATGTACTGAAGTCATAGTAAAACTCCTTGTATTCTATTTTTATATAACTTGAGTTGTGTTATGATTATTAGTGGGTCCCTGATGAATTTGCTTTTACAAAAGAGGTCCTCAGTCCCAAAAGGTTTGAGAAACCCTGCCATATTATTATTTATTTTTTGTCATTTTAGCAGACGCTCTTATTCAGAACGACTTACAGTTAGTGAGTGCATACATTTTCATACTGGCCCCCTGTGGGAATCGAACCCACAACCCTGGCGTTGCAAACGCCATGCTCTACCAACTGAGCTACACGGGACTACACAACACCCGTTATGGGAATATACGGTACATTATTCACTGATCTATACGGTTACTAACCTGAATAGCCAACTCCTACTGTCATTGTCATGTTAAACAATGACCATAGGAGATGGCAAGACAACAAATAGATCTGGGACCAGGCAACTTTTTCATCTGAACAAATTTAAATAGCCACATAATGTACAGTGCATAAGGAAAGTATTCAGACCCCTTGACTATTTCTACATTTTGTTACGTTACTACCTTATTCTAAAATTGATTAAATCTTTTTTTTTCCCTCATCAATCTACACAAATTACCTCATAATGACAAAGCAAATGCAGTTGTTTTTTAAATGTTTGCAAATGTATTAAAAATAAATGTAAAAAAGCAGTCAGACCCTTTAATCAGTACTTTGTTGAAGCACCTTTGGCAGCGATTACAGCCTCGAGTCTTCTTGGGTATGACGCTACAAGCTTGGCACACCTGTATTTGGAGAGTTTCTCCCATTATTTTCTGCAGGTTTTCATCAATGATCTCTCTGTACTTTGCTCCATTCATCTTTCCCTCGATCCTGACTAGTCTCCCAGGCCCTGCCGCTGAAAAACATCCCCACAGCATGATGCTGTCACCACCATGCTTCACCGTAGAGATGGTGGCAGGTTTCCTCCAGACGTGACGCTTTGCATTCAGGCCAAAGAGTTCGATCTTGGTTTCATCAGACCAGAGAATCTTGTTTCACATGGTCTGAGAGTCCTTTAGGTGCCTTTTGGCACACTCCAAGCGGGCTGTCATGTGCCTTTTATTGAGGAATGGCTTCCGTCTGGCCACTCTACCATAAAGGCCTGATTGGTTGAGTGCTGCAGAGATGGTTGTCATTCTGGAAGGTTCTCCCATCTCCACAGAAGAGCTCTGGAGCTCTGTCAGAGTGACCATCGGGTTCCTGGTGTGGTCACCTCCCTGACCAAGGCCCTTCTCCCCCGATTGCTCAGTTTGGCCAGGCGGCCAGCTCTACGAAGTGTCTTGGTGATTCCAAACTTCTTCCATTTAAGAATGATGGAGGCCACTGTGTTCTTGGGGACATTCAATGCTGAAGAAATGTTTGGTACCCTTCCCCAGATCTGTGCCTCGACACAATCCTGTCTCAGAGCTCTACGGACAATTCCTTCGACCTCATGGCTTGGTTTGTCACTGTCAACTGTGGGACCTTTTATAGACAGGTGTGTGCCTTTCCAAATCATGCCAAATCAATTTAATTTACCACAGTTGGACACCAATCAAGTTGTAGAAACATTTCAAGGATGATCAATGGAAATAGGATTCACCTGAGCTCAATTTCAAGTCTCATAGCAAAGGGTCTGAATACTTATTTAAAAGAGTTTTTTTTTTGTTTTTTTTTTGTAAAAATTTCTACAAACCTGTTTGTGCTTTGTCATTATGAGGTATTGTGTGTAGGTTGATGAGGGGAACATTTTATCCAATCCATTTTAGAATAAGGCTGTAACGTAACAAAATGTGGAAAAATTCAAGGGCTCTGAATACTTTCCGAATGTACTGTACTTCCATTCATTTCTGTAAACTGGTACAAGGGGACATTCAGGCGAGTCTTGTGAGCGTCCTAGAGCAAATCAACCAACATTTACATTTTAGTAATTTAGCAGACGCTCTTATCCAGAGCGACTTACAGTTAGTGAGTGCATACATTTTTCATACTGGCCCCCCGTGGGAATCGAACCCACAACCCTGGCGTTGCAAGTGCCATGCTCTACCAACTAAGCTACAGGAGGCCTATATTGTATTTGTTCGTGAGGGTCTCACCTTTCCACAGAGGGGTAATATTAGTGGCCCAAACTGTTCAGACGCTACAGACAGAAATTGTCAGATCGGCTGTACGGAGAACATGTTCGTGAGAGTCTCATCTTTCCATAGAGTTTGTAGGCCAAACCGTTCAGACGCTACAGACAATTTTGTGAGAAGACCGATTTTCAGGATGTCTCATGGTCTGACAAACACCGCTCTAGATCTGTCACCTTTCACCACAGATGTGGAAGTGCGACATACGTGGATGCAGTGGATTGAGACACCTCCAGTGCAAAAAACCCCAGATACAGTGGGGAGAACAAGTATTTGATACACTGACGATTTTGCAAGTTTTCCTACTTACAAAGCATGTAGAGGTCTGTAAAAAAATACAGAAAATCACATTGTGTGATTTTTAAGTAATTAATTTGCATTTTATTGCATGACATAAGTATTTGATACATCAGAAAAGCCGACCCATCTTCAATGCTCTTACTGAGGGAAGGAGGTTGTTGGCCAAGATCTCGCGATACATGGCCCCTTCCATCCTCCCCTCAATACGGTGCAGTCGTCCTGTCCCCTTTACAGAAAAGCATCCCCAAATAATGATTTTTCCACCTCCATGCTTCACGGTTGGGATGGTGTTCTTGGGGTTGTACTCATCCTTCTTCTTCCTCCAAACACGGCGAGTGGAGTTTAGACCAAAAAGCTATATTTTTGTCTCATCAGACCACATGACCTTCTCCCATTCCTCCTCTGGATCATCCAGATGGTCATTGGCAAATTTCAGACATGCCTGGACATGCGCTGGCTTGAGCAGGGGGACCTTGCGTGCGCTGCAGGATTTTAATCCATGACGGCGTAGTGTGTTACTAATGGTTTTCTTTGAGACTGTGGTCCCAGCTCTCTTCAGGTCATTGACCAGGTCCTGCCGTGTAGTTCTGGGCTGATCCCTCACCTTCCTCATGATCATTGATGCCCCACGAGGTGAGATCTTGCATGGAGCCCCAGACTGAGGGTGATTGACTGTCATCTTGAACTTCTTCCATTTTCTAATAATTGTGCCAACAGTTGTTGCCTTCTCACCAAGCTGCTTGCCTTTTGTCCTGTAGCCCATCCCAGCCTTGTGCAGGTCTACAATTTTAACCCTGATGTCCTTACACAGCTCTCTGGTCTTGGCCATTGTGGAGAGGTTGGAGTCTGTTTGATTGAGTGTGTGGACAGGTGTCTTTTATACAGGTAACGAGTTCAAACAGGTGCAGTTAATACAGGTAATGAGTGGAGAACAGGAGGGCTTCTTAAATAAAAACTAACAGGTCTGTGAGAGCCGAAATTCTTACTGGTTGGTAGGTGATCAAATACTTATGTCATGCAATAAAATGCAAATGAATTACTTAAAAATCATACAATGTGATTTTCTGGATTTTTGTTTTAGATTCTGTCTCTCACAGTTGAAGTGTACCTATGATAACAATTACAGACCTCTACATGCTTTGTAAGTAGGAAAACCTGCAAAATCGGCAGTGTATCAAATACTTGTTCTCCCCACTGTATCTCTAGCTTAAACTGACAGATTTTCATGAGAATGTATGTATTATGCTAATTAGATTTCCGCAGGGGCACGGACATCGACCTTAGGGGTTTAAACTCTGTAACTGTTTTAAAGTTACCATGGGCCTCATGATGAAATCACTGAGCGGTTTCCTTCCTCTCCGGCAACTGAGTTAGGAAGGATGCCTGTATCTTTGTAGTTACGGGTGTATTTCAAAGGGATATTCAATGTCTACTTTTTATTTTATTTTTACCCATCTACCAATAGGTGCCCTTTTTTTGCAAGGCATTGGAAAACCTCCCAGTTTTTTTGGGTTGAATCTGTGGTGAAATTCACTGCTCGACTGAGGGACCATGAAGATAATTATATTTGTGGGGCACAGAGATGAGGTAGTCATTCATAAATCATGTTAAACACTATTATTGCATACAGAGTGAGCCCATGCAACTTGTTATGTGACTTGTTAAGCAAATGTTTACAACTAAACTTATTTAGGCTTGCCATACCAAAGGGGTTGAATACTTATTGACTCAAGACATTTCAGCTTTTCATTTTAAATTAATTTCAAACAATTTCTAAAAACGTAAATCCACTTTGATTTGATGGGGTGTTGTGTGTAGGCCAGTGACACAAAACCTCAATTTAATCCATTTTAAATTCAGGCTGTAAAAAGTGAAGGGGTGTGAATACTTTCTGAAGGCACTGTATCTCTAATTCCAGTTTCCTGTATATCTACTTCCTGTTTTCCATATCTCTACTTCCTGTTTATACTTCCTGTATCTCTACTTTCTGGTTCCAGGTGTGCCGCGTGGCCTACGAGATCATGCAGACACTGCACCCGGATGCTTCCTCTTTCTTCCACTCGCTAGACGACATCTACTACTTCGGGGGCCAGAACGCCCACAACCAGATCGCCATCTACCCCCACCACCCCCGCAGCCCTGAAGACATACCCCTGGAGCCCGGTGACATCATCGGCGTAGCGGGGAACCACTGGGACGGCTACTCGAAAGGGGTCAACCGTAAAATGGGCCGCACCGGCCTCTACCCGTCCTACAAAGTCAAGGAGAAGATCGAGACCGTGAAGTACCCCACGTACCCCGAGGCGGACAAGCTGCTCTCAAACTCCCAACGGAAGTGAAGAAGAAAGGGAAGGAGGAAAATAAAAATAGAGAAAGAGACTCAGAGATGGTAGTGTTCAGGCTGCACTGAGAGTCTGTGTGTGTGTGTGTGTGTGTGTGTGTGTGTGTGTGTGTGTGTGTTTGTGTTTGTGTGTGTGTGTGTGTGTGTGTGTGTGTGTGTGTGTGTGTATATGTGTGTGTGGATCTATAAATTATGGAATCTTGCAGCTGCCACTACACCGTCCCCGTGCACACAGATTATGAAGAGAAGTATCAATCAAACATTGATTTCAAACGAACCTGAAAACAATTAAAGGCCCGTAGCCGACAACGCGGACTGGGAATGGAACTAGCCAATCGGGTCGAGCCTTGGATCGAGGGCTGAAAAACAATTATAAAAAAATAAAAAAAACTTGTTTTCATTTTTATTCAATTATTTTGGTGGTTTTAATTCTATTCTTGCCTTATTTTTTCTCTCCTTTGTTCATTAAATGTACTGTATCTTTTGCCATATTCACTCACTGCGTTCCTCCCTCTCCTTTCGCTCCAATAGCACTGTCCTACATCTCGTCTCCTCATGTGCAATTCCTTTTATACCACCTTAATGTGCTTTTTAACAAGTGATTTTAACGGTCTTAACTTTGTGTGTCAGGGGCTTGTGCATTGTACTGTATATGATGTGTGCGTCGGGGGATGTGAAAGGTTATGAGAGATGCTGTATGTGTGTGTGTGCGCGTGCGTGTGTGCGTTTGTGTGTGTCTGTTTAGGGGGCATGACATGGTGCCTGTCATCAGTGAGCGGCATTCTTATGTCCTTATTCCTGACTGAATAGTTGTGTTGTGCTCAATGAGACTGGTGGTGACAGTTGGACCCTTAGCAGGCACTTACAACAATGAACAGTGCACTATGGTGACCAATAGTGAAGATTGATGATGGTGAACAATGTTGATCTATGTTGAACAATAATACTCTATGGTGACCTATGATGACCTTTGACCTATGATGACCTATAATGACCTACGGTGAAGTACGGTGCACACAGGAGCCCTCTTCAGGCTCACCAAACAAAGCACTCCACTGAGCTGATGTCCTTTTGACATCTCTACGTCCGTTCTGTCCATCTGTTTGTTTGTTGTAGTTTTTTTACTAACATTACTGTTTAAAATATATGAGGGGAAAAAAAGAGATGTCTATGTTGAAATTGATAATGCTATGTCATAAGAGGTTTGTAACCGTGATGAAGAACTTTGTCATAGCTTATGTTCTGGGGGCATTTTCTTTGATAACAACCACTGATCGAATAAACTTGAGAAACCAAGTGGCACTTGTGTTGTCCCACTTATGTTGTCTCACTCCATCTACATAAAAAGGATTCCGAAATGATTCCACCTCTACCCTCAAAACTCCTTATGAATTATGTTGAATAAATGTGTTATGAAGGTTGTTATGGATTATACTGCTACTCCCACAAAGGTTGATATGAATTGTTCAATGTGAACCTACCAGGAATGTCAATGTACCAAATCAAGATGGCCTCCTAGTCAGGTGACTTCTCAGGTGACCATCAGCTGACCAGTTACCTGACCAAACAGCCATCAGAGGACTTCATCCAGTATGTGTTCATGACATGAGTGTTACGAATGCCTTAACCCTTCAAGTACAGAGTCATCCCTTTTCCTTTAGAAGAAAGGGTCCAGCCAGGGCCAAATATGTAGAGAGTTGGGACAATGCAGTTTCTGTCTGAACGTTCCGAGAGCGCTACATTCTCCTCTGCAGCCATTGCTTTAGTGATAATTGACGCTTCCGTGTTGTGCTGTTTATTCTGAAAGTTTTCTAAACCAATGAAGATGTCCATTTGTTGACACCACAGGAATATATATAAACACAGCACAGACTTGGATACACATGAGCCTGAATGCTAATCAATAAAAACGTCTGTTCAATTCGCTGCTCTGTTTTGCTTGTTTACAGTGAGTCATTTTATGGGGAACCGTCGGAGGCGCTCTCCTATTGTTACATCACCAAAATGTTGAGAATAAAAGCAATAACATGGCGTCTGTTCTAGAAGTTGTCCAGACTCTCTAAATATATGGCTTTGGGTCTAGCCCAGGGCTCGAATTTCCCGGCGGCACCGACGCCCATGGCTGTAAATGCGTGTGTGTGTGATTTTGTACGTTTGCCCACTGACAAAGACATGATCAGTCTATAATTTTAGTGGTAGGTTTATTTTAACAGTGAGAGACAGAATAACAACAAAATAATCCAGAAATACGCATGTCAAAAATGTTATGAATTGATTTGCATTTTAATGAGGGAAATAAGTAAGACAATGACCCAACACAGCCTGGATGTGTGTTGGGTCATTGTCCTGTTGAAAAACAAATGATAGTCCCACTAAGCGCAAACCAGATGGGATGGCGTATCGCTGCAGAATGCTGTGGTAGCCATGCTGGTTAAGTGTGCCTTGAATTCTAAATAAACCACTGACAGTGTCACCAGCAAACCACACATGCGGAGATCATCCATTCACCTACTCTGCGTATCACAAAGACACGGCGGTTGGAACCAAAAATCTCAAATTTGGACTCATCAGACTAAAGGACAGATTTCCACCCGTCTAATGTCCATTGCTCATGTTTCTTGGCCCAAGCAGGTCTCTTCTTCTTATTGGTGTCCTTTAGTAGTGGTTTCTTTGCAGCAATTCGACCATGAAGGCCTGATTCATGCAATTTCTGAGGCTGGTAACTCTAATGAACCCCCCTACCATGTCACAACACAACTTAAACTCATTAAGAAGGAAAGAAATTCAACAAATTAACTTTTAACAAGGCACACCTATTACTTGAAATGCATTCCAGGTGACTACTTCATGAAGCTGGTTGAGAGAATGTCAAGCTGTCATCAAGGCAAATGGTGGCTACTTTGAAAAATCTCAAATATAAAATATATTTTGATTTGTTTAACACTTTTTTGGTTACTACATGATTCCATATGTGTTATTTCATAGTTTTGATGTCTTCACTATTATTCTACAAGGTAGAAAATAGTACAAATAAAGAAAAATCCTTGAATGAGTAGGTGTGTCCAAACTTTTGACTGGTACTGTATATATATGTAATTAAAAGTCTAATTAAAGTTTGGCTACATTTTCAGGCACCTCATGTCAGCATCTGTCTGGACATGACAGGCTGTAGTCAATGCTCGTAGGCTATCACCTAGACTTCGACATGTAGCCAAATTATTTATGTACATTTACATAGACCTATGTTTTTCTTAACAGAATAGCTACAGTTTTTCGGTTCTCAAATCTATTTAATTGGCTATTTTGGTTAATGGCCTTGGTGCCCTAGCAGATGGCCTTGGTGCCCTGGCAGATTGGGTACCTCTTGAAAGCCAAATGGCCTTGTCCCTAAAATCAAAAAATTTCACCTTGTTGACTCTCCTCAGGACTTTGAACGGCCCCACAAACCACGGGCTCAGCTTCCGGCAGGGCAGGCGGCGGGGCAGATTCCGGGTCAAGAGCCAGACCCGATCGCCCGGTACAAAGACGGGGGCCTCACTGTGGTGGTGGTCAGCGTTGGCCTTCTGACGACGCACGTTGCGTTGGAGGTGAACGTGGGCAGCATCCCACGTCTCCTCCGCGCGCCGAAACCAGTCATCCACCGCAGGAGCCTCGGTCTGGCTCTGGTGCCACGGTGCCAGAACCGGTTGATAACCTAGAACACACTGGAAAGGCGTTAGGTTAGTGGAGGAGTGGCAGATAGAGTTCTGGGCATATTCTGCCCATGGCAAGAACACTGACCACTCCCCCGGCCGGTCCTGGCAGTAGGACCGCAGGAACCTACCCACGTCCTGATTTACCCGTTCCATCTGCCCATTACTCTCAAGGTGGAACCCAGAGGTCAGGCTGACCGAGACACCCAGACGTTCCATGAATGCCTTCCAGACCTTGGACGTGAACTGGGGACCTCGGTCAGACACTATATCCTCTGGTACCCAGTAGTGCCGGAAGACGTGAGTAAACAGGGCCTCCGCAGTCTGAAGGGCGGTGGGGAGACCGGGCAAAGGAAGGAGGCAGCAGGACTTTGAGAAGTGGTCCACAATGACCAGGATGGCGGTGTTACCTAGGGAGAGGGGAAGATCAGTCAGAAAATCAATGCTAAGGTGAGACCATGGTCATTGTGGAACTGGTAACGGTTGTAGCTTACCTGCTGGGAGGTGCCTAGGTGCCTTACTCTGGGCGCACACCGAGCAGGAGGAGACGTACACCCTCACATCCTTAGCTAAGGTAGGCCGCCAGTACTTTCCGCTCAGGCAGCGCACTGTACGACCGATACCTGGGTGACCAGAGGAGGGTGACGTGTGTGCCCAGAAGATCAGATGATCACGGATAAGAGCAGGTACGTACTGCAGCCCAGCTGGACACTGCGGTGGAGATGGATCTGTGCGTAATGCCTGCTCTATATCCGCGTCCATCGCCCATACTACCGGTGCCACAATGCGGGAGGCCGGGAGTATGGGGGTGTTGTCTCTGGGCCTCTCCTCTGTGTTATACAGCCAGGACAGTGCGTCTGCCTTCACGTTCATCTATGACAATGTAAAATCAAACCGGGTGAAGAATAGGGCCCACCTGGCCTGGCGAGGAATCAGCCTCATCGCTGCCCGAATGTACTCCAGGTTACGGTGGTCCGTCCAGACAAGGAAAGGGTGTTTCGCCCCTTCGAGCCAATGCCTCCACACAGTCAAAGCTCGGACAACAGCCAGCAGCTCCCGATCACCAACGTCGTAGTTCTGCTCCGCCGAGCTGAGCTTCTTCGAGAAGAAGGCACAGGGGCGGAGCTTAGGTGGCGTGCCCGAGCGTTGGGATAGGACAGCGCCCATCCCTACCTCGGACGCATCCACCTCCACTACAAACGGTAGTGATGGATCGGGGTGGGCTAGTACCGGAACTGAGGTGAACAGACCCTGCAGTCTCCTGAAGGCCAGATCCGCCTCAGCAGACCAGCGGAGCCGGGACGGCCCACCCTTCAACAGGGATGTGATGAGAGCTGCGACCTTGCCAAAAACATACACTTCTCTGCCTTAGCATGAAGGTAATTCTCCAACATTCGGGCCAGCACCTTGCGACCAGGGACACATGCTCAGGGCGAGTAGCGGAATACACCAGGATGTCATTGTTTTAGACCAGTACACCGCGACCAAGCATGTCCCGAAACACCTCGTTCACAAAGGACTGGAAAACTGAGGGAGCATTCATCAAACCATAGGGCAACACCAGGTATTCATAATTCCCAGTGGTTGTGCTGAACGCTGTCTTCCACTCATCTCCCTATCAGATACGCACCAGGTTGTACGCACTCTTGAGATCCAATTTGGTGAAGAAGCGCGCCCCATGCATCGATTCAACCACTGAAGGAATGAGGGGGAGAGGATAACTACATCTGATTGTCTCCCTGTTCAGTGGTCGATAATCAATGCATGGGTGCAGACCTCCGTCCTTCTTCTTCACAAAGAAGAAACTCGAGGAGGCGGGTAAAGTGGAGGGACGTATATACCCCTGACGCAGGGACTCGGTGACATATGTCTCCATAGCCACCGTTTCCGCCTGTGACAGGGGGTATATATGACTCCTGGGAGGTACAGCATCTACCCTGAGGTTTATCGCGCAATCCCCCGCCCGGTGAGGTGGTAACTTAGTCGCCTGCATTTTAGAGAACGCTTGCGCCAGATCACGGTATTCGGGGGGAATGCGTACGGTGGAGGTACTATCTGGACTTTCACATACGGAACATACGGAAACATCTAGACACCTACCCTGACACTCACGCAACCACCCCGTGAGAGCCCATGAGAAGGTGGGGTTGTGGAGTGCTAACCAAGGGATACCTAATACCACAGGGAAAGCAGGAGATTCAATAATCGAAAAAAAATCACCTGCTCAAAATGATTCTCCTGGGTGATCATGGTGACTGGTATAGTGACTTCCGTAACAAATCCGGACCCTAATGGTCGACTATCGAGTGCTCTGAGGGGACGTGGAATGGAGAGGGGAACCAATGAAATGCCTTGACGGCATGCGAATGCCCTATCCATAAAGTTCCCAGCTGCGCCTGAATCGACTAGCGCCTTACACTGGGGAACTACCATCAAATCAAATCAAATTTTATTGGCCACATGCGCCGAATACAACAGGTGCAGACATTACAGTGAAATGCTTACTTACAGCCCTTAACCAACAGTGCATTTATTTTTAATAAAAAAGTAAAATAAAACAACAACAAAAAGTGTTGAGAAAAAAAGAGCAGAAGTAAAATAAAATAACAGTAGGGGAGGCTATATATACAGGGGGGTACCGGTGCAGAGTCAATGTGCGGGGGCACCGGCTAGTAGAGGTAGTTGAAGTAATATGTACATGTGGGTAGAGTTAAAGTGACTATGCATAAATAATTAACAGAGTAGCAGCAGCGTAAAAAGATGGGGTGGGGGGGGCAGTGCAAATAGTCCGGGTAGCCATGATTAGCTGTTCAGGAGTCTTATGGCTTGGGGGTAGAAGCTGTTGAGAAGTCTTTTGGACCTAGACTTGGCACTCCAGTACCGCTTGCCGTGCGGTAGCAGAGAGAACAGACTATGACTAGGGTGGCTGGAGTCTTTGACAATTTTGAGGGCCTTCCTCTGACACCACCTGGTATAGAGGTCCTGGATGGCAGGAAGCTTAGCCCCAGTGATGTACTGGGCCGTACGCACTACCCTCAGTAGTGCCTTGCGGTCGGAGGCCAAGCAGTTGCCATACCAGGTGGTGATGCAACCACTCAGGATGCTCTGGATGGTGCAGCTGTAGAATTTTTTGAGGATCTGAGGACCCATGCCGAATCTTTTCAGTCTCCTGAGGGGGAATAAGCTTTGTCGTGCCCTCGTCACGACTGTCTTGGTGTGTTTGGACCATGATAGTTCGTTGGTGATGTGGACACCAAGGAACTTGAAGCTCTTAACCTGTTCCACTACAGCCCCGTCGATGAGAATGGGGGCGTGCTCAGTCCTCTTTTTTTTCCTGTAGTCCACAATCATCTCCTTTGTCTTGGTCACGTTGAGGGAGAGGGTGTTATCCTGGCACCACACGGCCAGGTCTCTGACCTCCTCCCTATAGGCTGTCTCATCGTTGTCGGTGATCAGGCCTACCACTGTTGTGTCGTCGGCAAACTTAATGATGGTGTTGGAGTCGTGCCTGGCCATGCAGTCATGGGTGAACAGGGAGTACAGGAGGGGACTGAGCACGCACCCCTGAGGGGCCCCGTGTTGAGGATCAGTGTGGCAGATGTGTTGTTACCTACCCTTACCACCTGGGGCGGCCCGTCAGGAAGTCCAGGATCCAGTTGCAGAGGGAGGTGTTTAGTCCCAGGATCCTTAGCTTAGTGATGAGCTTTGAGGGCACTATGGTGTTGAATGCTGAGCTGTAGTCAATGAATAGCATTCTCACATAGGTGTTCCTCTTGTCCAGGTGGGAAAGGGCAGTGTGGAGTGCAATAGAGATTGCATCATCTGTGGATCTGTTGGAGCGGTATGCAAATTGGAGTGGGTCTAGGGTTTCTGGGATAATGGTGTTAATGTGAGCCATGACCAGCCTTTCAAAGCACTTCATGGCTACTGATGTCAGTGCTACGGGTCGGTAGTCATTTAGGCAGGTTATCTTAGAGTCCTTGGGCACGGGGACTATGGTGATTTGCTTGAAACATGTTGGTATTACAGACTCAGTCAGGGACATGTTGAAAATGTCAGTGAACACACTTGCCAGTTGGTCAGCACATGCTCGGAGTACACGTCCTGGTAATCCGTCTGGCCCTGCGGCCTTGTGAATGTTGACCTGCTTAAAAGTCTTACTCACATCGGCTACGGAGAGCGTGATCACATAGTAATCTGGAACAGCTGGTGCTCTCATGCATGCTTCAGTGTTGCTTGCCTCGAAGCGAGCATAGAAGTGGTTTAGCTCGTCTGGTAGGCTTGTGTCACTGGGAAGCTCGCGGCTGTGCTTCCCTTTGTAGTCTGTAATAGTTTTCAAGCCCTGCCACATCCAACGAGCGTCAGAGCCGGTGTAGTACGATTAAATCTTAGTCCTGTATTGACTCTTTGCCTGTTTGATGGTTCGTCGGAGGGCATAGCGGGATTTCTTATAAGCGTCCGGGTTAGAGTCCCGCTCCTTGAAAGCGGCAGCTCTACCCTTTAGCTCAGTGCGGATGTTTCCTGTAATCCATGGCTTCTGGTTGGGGTATGTACGTACGGTCACTGTGGGGACGACATCATCGATGCACTTATTGATGAAGCCAGTGACCTGATGTGGTGTACTCCTCAATGCTATCTGAAGAATCCCGGAACATGTTCCAGTCTGTGCTAGCAAAACAGTCCTGTAGCTTAGCATCTGCGTCATCTGACCACTTTTTTATTAACCGAGTCACTGGTGCTTCCTGCTTTAGTTTTTGCTTATAAGCAGGAATCAGGAGGATAGAGTTATGGTCAGATTTGCCAAATGGAGGGCGAGCTTTGTATGCGTCTCTGTGTGTGGAGTTAAGGTGGTCTAGAGTTTTTTTTCCTCTGGTTGCACATTTAACATGCTGGTAGAAATTAGGTAGGACGGATTTAAGTTTCCCTGCATTAAAGTCCCCGGCCACTAGGAGCGCTGCCTCTGGAAGAGCGTTTTCCTGTTGACTTATGGCCTTATACAGCTCATTCAGTGCAATCTTATTGCCAGCATTGGTTTGTGGTGGTAAATAGACAGCTATGAAAAATATAGATGAAAACTCTCTTGGTAAATAGTGTGGTCTACAGCTTATCATAAGATACTCTACCTCAGGCGAGCAAAACCTTGAGACTTCCTTAGTATTTGATTTTGTGCACCAGCTGTTGTTTACAAATATACACAGACCGCCACCCCTTGTCTTACCGGAGTCAGCCGTTCTATCCTGCCGATGTGTAGCGTATAGCCCGCTAGCTGTATGTTATCCATGTCGTCGTTCAGCCACGACTCGGTGAAACATAAGATATTACAGTTTTTAATGTCCCGTTGGTAGGATAACCGTGATCTTAGGTCATCCAATTTATTTTCCAATGATTGAAGATTGGCTAATAGGATTGATGGGAGCGGCAGTTTACTTGCTCGCCGTCGGATCCTTACAAGGCACCCCGACCTACGTCCACGATATCTCCGTCTCTTCCTCATGCGAATGACGGGGATTTGGGCCTTGTCGGGTGTCTGTAGGATATCCTTCGCGGCCGCCTATTTGAAGAAAAATTATTCGTCCAATACGAGGTGAGTAATTGCTGTCCTGATATCCAGAAGCTCTTTTTGGTTATAAGAGACCATTGTGATCGGGAAAGTGGATAGGTAGGGTACAGTGCGCAACAGAGGGCTCTGAACAAGTGTGGGTGTTCGATACCTGGGGTGATGTGTGAGTGCACTGCCTGCCGCCTCCAGGCCCAAAATAATGTTGACTACGACGTGTGGTGGATTGTCCCTTCGTGCCACCAGAGTGGCACTGTTGCTGTCCTCCTCCACTCTCTCGGCCGGCGGCTCCACCAAGCTCCATCGGCTCGAGGTCCGAGTCTTCCGGGGTGGAAACGGGCAGACCCCTACCAGGACGTCCTCTGGCTGCCAGCAGGTTGTCCAACCGAATTGCCATGTCCACCAGTTTATCGAAGGACAACAATGTGTACCGGCAGGCTAGCTCCCGTCGGACGTCCTCCCGCAGATGGCACCGGAAATGGTTGATCAGGGCCCGCTCGCTCCACCCGGACCCCACTGCCAGCGTCCGGAACTCCAACACGACATCCTGCGCGGTTCTCGTCTCCTATCTCAGGTGGACCAGTCGCTCGCCCGCCTCTCGACCCTCGGGCGGGTGGTCGAATACCACCCGAAAGAGGCGAGCGAACTCCCTATAGTCTTCCAACGTGGCTCCTCCTTCGTTCCACACCATGTTGGCCCACTCCAGGGCTTTCCCACAGAGGCAGGAAACGAGGACGGACACCTTCTCCCGCTCCGATGGTGCCGGCCTAATGCTGGCAAAGTAAAGCTCCAATTGGAGGAGGAATCCCTGGCACAGCGCTGCTGTCCCCTCAAACGCCCGTGGTCAGGATATCTGGATCCCTCCTGGTGCTGGGGTGTAGGTAGCTGGATCAGGTTGGCCAGCTGGTCTCGACAGATCGGGTCTGCTCCTCTCCAGGCGTTGGACGACCTGAAGAACCCGATCCATCCTAACTCCATAGCGGATGGGCGATTCTGTGATGCGTGTGATAGAAGGAGTCATCCGCAGGAGAGTAATACCCATCCAAAGAGTTTATTCCGTCGAAAAACAGTTGCGCAAGCATGCGACAACAAAACTCAGGCACAGGGGAAATATCTACCCTGGCAACAACAAGGTAAGGGTAGCTCAACCGAGCTACACACAGCTCACTACAAACAATCACCCACACAGACAAGGAAGCAGAGGGAACACTTATACAATGACTAATTTGGGATAAGAACCAGGTGTGTGTGATTAATTAGGCAAGACAAGTGGAGTGATGATAAATGGATCAGCAGCAGCCAGTAAGCCGGTGACGACGAACGCCAAAACCTGCCCGAACAAGGAGGGGAGGCAGCCTCGGCGGAGGTCGTGACAAGGACAGAGAAGAATATAAATGCCATTTAGCAGACACTTTAATCCAAATCAGGAATCAAACCCACAACTCTGGGAGTGTATACCCCATGTTCTCGTACACAGTACTTCTCTTCCCTCATGTCCAGTGTTCTACTTCCTACAACATCTTAGTCGTTTATGATCTCTTTTTATGTATCTTATTTATGTTGCCTCCTTGTGTACCCAGCGCTGGCGGTGTATGGGAGCTTCGTTACATATCCCTCCTTTAATTCCATCAGTGATCTGCATGCTTCGTTGGACAGCAACAAGATACAGCGCAGAGCTAGTGGGGAGATGAGTTTCGGGTGTATGAAGGAGAAAATAGTTTATTATTGCTTTTCACACTTCTGACAACAATTCGGAGCCAATTTAGTCTGGGCTGACAACCACACACACAAAGTGACACAAGCACATACACATTCTCTCTCCTAGCCGAGAGCTTTTCAGTGAACATCTCTTTCACTGTGTAAGAGGTGCCTCCTGGGCTTTCTAAATGCAGAAGTTAACTCGAGGGGAGTTTAATTAAAACGCTTGACACTGTAACAGTCATTTAAGAGAGACGTTAGTTCAGTTAATTATTCTGTTAGTTGGCCTGCGGTACCTGGTGTGGGTGCATTCAGGTTTTTAACTGGCCGATTCTCCTCTCTCTATTTACTTATGGCCTAATTGTTAAAACCATTGTAACTCTCACAGAGAACACAGGGTTGTTTTATAGGCGGTGTAGTGAAGGTGTGTCCTACTCTGTGTCCTGAGGGAAGGCCATTCCTGCAAAAAGGGCATGTTCATGGTCATTCTCCTGGTTTCTGGAGTATTTGGGTACTTGATCCATGCTTTATCTTCAGTATACAGGTATTGTGGCATTGAAATGTGAGTCACCGGAAAAGTTTAACAAGTTAGAGCAGTATGCTGACTTTCAGAACTCGTCTTGTTAGCGGTGTTAATTTTGGCAGCCATTTTAGATGTAGTTTTATTCTTAGTCTTTTGACTAAAATAGCTTGTAGTCAGTCACATTTTAGTAATTTAATCCTTCTTAGTTTAAGTTATTATCAGTCGACTAAACTCTGGACAATTTTTGTCTAGTTTTAGTCAATGCATTTTCTATTAAATAATTAATATTTAGGATAGGATAGAATAGAATGAACTGTAACGTCCCAAGGGGAAAATTGTCTTAGACACACAGTACTGCTCTATGCAAAATAGACACTGTACATTACACACTAAATATAATACATACCCTTATTATCATACACTTCTCATACAGCCACATACATAATACTTTGCACATTCCCTTATTCTGTCAGTGGCATACAAACACAGCTCAGATTTACTTATTTATGTTTAGGTATTTGATGGACATGGGGATGAAGGAGTGCTTATACCTGTTCAGTTTACACTTAGGGACCCTATAGCATCTGCCTGTGGGGAGTGAAGTACATGAGAGGGATCTGAAGTAATTTTCTGCGCTTGTCTGGTAACGGTCTGTTAAAAATAGTCTGCAGGGAGGGATGTTGCCTCAGATCCATGACCTTCATGGCAGTTTGTATCAGGCGGGCAATTTGGCATTTCAGTTGGACTGATAAATTGCCAAACCACACTGTGATGCCATATCTCAGGATACTCTCTATGACCGCATGGTAGAACAGGAGCATTATCTTCTGGTCAACTCCAAAAACCCAGAGTCTACGTAGGAAATAGCGGCGTTGTTGGACTCTGCAGCAGACATTCTCTACTTGGACCTTCCAGCTTAGCACATTGTCCATGTGTACACCCAGGTACTTATACGTACTAACCTGTGCTATGTTGGAATTGTGGACAACCACAGGCATGTGGTCGCCGACAGATTTGGGGTCAAACACCATCTCCTATATTTTCTTTACATTGAGGATGAGATGGTGCTCATCATATGACTTGACAAACCTTTGAATCTCTGACCTGTACCCAGTAGAATCAGCATCTTTATACATCAGACAAAGAATGGCGGAATCATCAGATTCTGCTAGTGCATTCATGAGGGTACTGTTAACTCTAACCTGTTGAGTATGGCCAGTCAGGAATAAGCGGTACCACCTAATGGTGTAGCGGTTAACACCCATCTACTTTAACTGGCTGAGTAGGACATGTGGCTGTAGCATGTTAAACGCTGAACTGAAATCAATAAACAGCAGTCTAGCATAGGCCATGGGGTTTTCCAGATGCTTAACAATGAGATGCACTATGGTGTTGATTGCGTCATCAGTTCCACGACTTTGCTTAAAGGCAAATTGATAAGGATCTAACACACCATGATCTTTTCAAAACACTTCATTACTATGGGGGTCAGAGCAACAGGTGTGTAGTCATCATTTTCTTTTGGACAAGGCTTTTGGGGACTGAAGTGATAATGGCCTTTTCCTACAGAGATGGGACAGTATGGGAGTCTACAGGCTTCTGAAAGATAGGGCACCAAGCAGTAGTAAGTTCCTCTGCACATGCTTTTAGAAGAAAAGCAGAGATGCCATCAGGACCTGTTGCCTTATACATACAGGTGTGCTTGAAGACTCTAGTGACAACTATAGGGTTGATTTCCAACCTAAGAACACTGTCATCAATAACAATGACAATAGCATCTGCCTCTAACCCTAGGAAGCTCATGGCACATTTTCCTCCCTCCTGAATCCCCCCCCTCCTCTCTCTCTGTGGATGACTTCGTCAACCACTTTGAAAAAGAAGGTTGACGACATCCGATCCTCGTTTGTTAAGTCTAATGACACTGCTGGTCCTGCTCACACTGCCCTACCCTATGCTTTGACTTCTTTCTCCCCTCTCTCTCCAGATAAAATCCTGCGACTTGTGACTGCAGGCCGCCCAACAACCTGCCCGCTTGACCCCATCCCCTCCTCCCTTCTCCAGACCATCTCCGGTGATCTTCTCCCCTACCTCACCTCGCTGATCAACTCATCCTTGACCGCTGGCCATGTCCCTTCCGTCTTCAAGAGAGCGAGAGTTGCTCCCCTTCTCAAAAAACCAACACTCGACCCCACTGATGTCAACAACTACAGACCAGTATCCCTTCTTTCTTTTCTTTCCAAAACTATTGAGCGTGCCGTCTTTAGCCAACTCTCTTGCTATCTCTCTCAGAATGACCTTCTTGATCCAAACCAATCAGGTTTCAGGACTGGTCATTCAACTGAGACTGCTCTTCTCTGTGTCACGGAGACTCTCCGCACTGCTAAAGCTAACTCTCTCTCCTCTGCTCTTGTCCTTCTAGACCTGTCTGCTGCCTTTGATACTGTGAACCATCAGATCCTCCTCTCCACCCTCTCCGAGCTGGGCATCTCCGGCGCGGCTCACTCCTGGATTGCGTCCTACCTGACCGGTCGCTCCTACCAAGTGGCGTGGCGAGAAGCTGTCTCCGCACCACGTGCTCTCACCACTGGTGTCCCCCAAGGCTCAGTTCTAGGCCCTCTCCTTTTCTCCCTATACACCAAGTCACTTGGCTCTGTCATATCCTCACATGGTCTCTCCTATCATTGCTACGCTGACGATACACAACTAATCTTCTCCTTTCCCCCTTCTGATAACCAGGTGGCGAATCGCATCTCTGCATGTCTGGCAGACATATCAGTATGGATGACGGATCACCACCTCAAGCTGAACCCTGGCAAGACGGAGCTGCTCTTCCTCCCGGGAAGGACTGCCCGTTCCATGATCTCGCCATCACGGTTGACAACTCCGCTGTGTCCTCCTCCCAGAGTGCGAAGAGCCTAGGCGTGACCCTGGACAACACCCTGTCGTTCTCCGCCAACATCAAGGCGGTGACCCGCTCCTGCAGGTTCATGCTCTACAACATTCGGAGAGTACGACCCTGCCTTACACAGGAAGCGGCACAGGTCCTAATCCAGGCACTTGTCATCTCCCCGTCTGGACTACTGCAACTCGCTGTTGGCTGGCCTCCCTGCCTGTGCCATTAAACCCCTACAACTCATCCAGAATGCCGCAGCCCGTCTGGTGTTCAACCTTCCCAAGTTCTCTCACGTCACCCCCTCCTCCGCACACTCCACTGGCTTCCAGTTGAAGCTCGCATCCGCTACAAGACCATGGTGCTTGCCTATGGAGCAGTGAGGGGAACGGCACCTCTGTACCTTCAGGCTCTGATCAGTCCCTACACCCAAACGAGGGCATTGCGCTCATCCACCTCTGGCCTGCTGGCTCCCCTTCCTCTGCGGAAGCATAGTTCCCGCTCAGCCCAGTCAAAACTGTTCGCTGCTCTGGCACCCCAATGGTGGAACAAGCTCCCTCACGACGCCAGGACAGCGGAGTCACTCACCACCTTCCGGAGACATTTGAAACCCCACCTCTTTAAGGAATACCTGGGATAGGATAAAGGAATCCTTCTACCCCCAGTTGTAAAGTGGTTATCCCACTGGCTATAGGGTGAACGCACCAATTTGTGAGTCGCTCTGGCTAAGAGCGTCTGCTAAATGACGTTAATGTGCCCTTGAGCAAGGCACTTAACCCTAATTGCTCCTGTAAGTCACTCTGGATAAGAGCGTCTGCTAAATGACTAAAATGTAAATGTAAATGTAAGTCAGTCATGATCACGCTCAACAGAGAAGTCATGTATGTCAAATCTTGCATAAAAAACATTTAATTCATTGGGATTGGTCAGTTCATCTGGTGTGCGTAAAGATTGTTTTGGCAGGGTTCATATTGGTTATTGTTCTAATCAACTTTCACCGTTTTTAAAAATTCATTATAAGGAACTCTTTTTCCATTGATTCCTTGTGGTGTTTCCTTGTCTCCCTGAGCTTTTGGTTGAGCTCCTTTTGCACACATTTCAGTTGTTGTTGGTCCTTGTTTTTGAATGCTTGCCTCTTACGGTTGATCCAGTCCTTTACCTCCTTTGTGATGTATGGTTTATTGTTTGGGTATGCCTTTATGTCTTTTTGGGTATGACAGAGTCAACACAGAAACGGATGTAGTCTGTGACAGCCTGGGTTGACTTGCGCATGTCTAACTCATGAATAATGTCCCAATCTGTACACAGAAAAACATCCCTTAAGTGATTCTATGCTGTCTTCAGTCCACACATTCACAGATTTCACAAAGGGTTTATAGCTCTTGAGAGCTGTACGGTAGGTGGGAGTGAGCTGGACAGTGTTGTGATTGGAGTTAGACAGGGTGGATTTAGCTCTAGCTGAGTATACATTTTGAACATTTCCAAAATGTTGACCCATTTCACGAAGCTAGGCGTATGTCGCACGTCACTACTTCACAGGAGAGGCATTTTAACGTAATTTCTTTTCTTTTTTTATCAAAATGCATTTTGTGGGCAGAAATGCCTTCTGGAAGATGTGAACTTGTCATGTGCCTTAATAACAAACTTTTATGCCATCAGTAAATACGAAAAAAAATAAAATGTTAAATTATGAGCCTAGATGGTTTAGCCACGGAAAAAGACAGGAACCTTCCTGCTAGCCATGATTGGCTGAGATAATGGATGGGCTGGACATGCCGAGAGATGAGTTCTAATTTGTCTGCCATGTAGCATGCTTCTGTCTATAACGTGAGCTGCTCAGTATGTGTAGATAATCCTTGCTACCGCCATAGAGAACTGCAAAAGTGTTGCTACTGCTCTCAACAACATTACTGCCCTGAATTTAACAGGCGCTTTTGACAAAGATCAGTGGGAAAAAGTTGTGATGGACTACTTTCTGCACACAGTCAGTGTGAACCGGAGTGACTTGACACAACGTGGGCCAAACAAGCTGTACAACTTACAGACAAAACAGAGTTTTTCTACAAACTTCAAAGTGTTTCCTTTCAAATGGTATCACGAATATGCATATCCCTGCTTCAGGTCCTGATTTGGGTATGTCATTTTAGGCGAAAAATTTAAAAAAGGGTCCGATCCTTAAGAGGTTAACCCGGAAGCCAGCCGCACCAATGTGTCGGAGGAAACACTGTTCAACTGGCGACTGGGGTCAGCCCGCAGGCACCCGGTCTGCCACAAGGAGTCGCTAGAGCGCGATGAGCCAAGTAAAGCCCCACCGGCCAAACCCTCTCCTAACCTGGATGACGCTGGGCTAATTGTGTGTCGTCATATGGGACTCCCGGCCACGGCCGGTTGAGGCACATCCCGGGAATGAACCCGGGTTTGTAGTAACGCCTCTAGCACTGCTTTAGACCGCTGCATCACTCGGGAGGCCCCAGAATCTGAGTTTTCTAACAATGCCAAACTTATTGCTGTAGCCTACTTCTAATATTCAGCAAATAGGAAAAAAGTAACTCTACTCGCATTTGCATACCATGAGAGCGGCAACACAGATGAATAAAGCGCACATGGCAAAATAGAGTTTGGGATGTGATCAAAGCAAAAATTGGCAACAGGTTTGTTAACATTTAGAGGTGCCATGAAGGCGCATCAGTGCAAAAGATAGACAATTGAAATGACCTCCTGGGAGCTGTGTGTGTTGCGAAGGCAGGCAGGGCTAGGCTCGGGTAACCCTCCCACCTGTAAAACGTTCATTCTGCCAATGAGAGGATTGCATTACAATTTCTGCAAAGGAATGTCTGCTTACGATTGGACAAAACAGATGAAAAGGAGCTTCATGTCAAAATGTAATGTCCTTTCTCGTCTCACATTTTTGTCAACTAAAATGAAAACTAATTTGTAATAGTTACATTATCATCATAGTTTGAGTCAGGAAAAATAGGTTGTTGTCTAATATTATTCTTCATAGTTATTGTTGACGAAATTAACACTGCTTGTAATGTGCACCCAAAAATAGTTATTTGTAACTCTTGGGAATGATGTGAAAATGCTTTGATGATGAGTGAGGGGTTTGGGAGATAAACACAGAGAGAGGGGTTTTTCACAGGGGATGGTTCAATACGATGTCATTCACTTTCTGACTGCACCCCTTTTGATTTTAATGAATCCTTCCATACATGTTTGCCCATGTTAAAAGTGGTCAGAAAGTCACTTTTTGGACCTGAATGCCAAAACATTTAGGAGATAGAGGTGCTCAAAGTTGACCCATTTTGCATACCCCACCCTACCATGAGAAGTCCATGACTTCATCACTCATAAAGATAAACGGTTGAGTTTGATATAATTTGAAAGCTTACAAACAGGGTTTTCAAACTGTTTATGATTCATTGAAAAAAAAAGGGTTTTTAAGATACACATTATATTTTTTAAGCTCGTCAATTATCTAAAAACTTAACTTAGATTTTTTTCATATTACATTTACATTTTAGTCATTTAGCAGACGCTCTTATCCAGAGCGACTTACAGTTAGTGAATACATATATATATTTTTTATACTGGCCCCCCGTGGGAATTGAACCCACAACCCTGGCGTTGCAAACACCATGCTCTATCAACTGAGCTACATCCCTGCCGGCCATTCCCTCCCCTACCCTGGACGACGCTTGGCCAATTGTGCGCCACCCATGAGTCTCCCGGTCGCGGCCGGCTGCGACAGAGCCTGGATTCGAACCAGGATCTCTAGTGACACAGTTAGCACTGCAATGCAGTGCCTTAGACCACTGCGCCACTCAGGAGACTATATATATATTCATATACACTACCAGTCAAAGGTTTGGACACACCTACTCATTCATAGGTTTTTCTTTATTTTTACAATTGTTTTACATTTTAGAATAATAGTGAAGCTGTCATCAAGGCAAAGGGTTTGAAGAATCTCAAATATAAAATACATTTTGGTTTGTTTAACACTTTTTTGCTTACTACATGATTCCATGTGTGTTATTTCATAGTTTTGATGTCTTCACTATTATTCTACAATGTAGAAAATAGTAAAAATAAAGAAAAACCCTGGAATGAGTAGGTGTGTCCAAACTTTTGACTGGTACTGTATGTTGTAGCTTAGACCCAATTTTGCATCATCTGAGGTGTTTGTGTTGTGCCTGCAATCGGTTGAGACACAGCATACTCTTGAATACAGGGTGGGTGTCATGTTTTGGCGGATAAATATACTAAAATGTGAATAAAGTAGACATTTCTACTTTCAAATGGTACCACAAAGATGGTTGGAGGTCCACACATCAGAGAATGTTGACTTAAGTGAGAATGTCCATTGTTATACATTAAAATGTAAATATTCCATTGTAAACCTATTGAAATCATAGAAATATAGATCATATTTTGACATTTTAGTCATTTAGCAGACGCTCTTATCCAGAGCGACTTACAGGAGCAATTAGGGTTAAGTGCCTTGCTCAAGGGCACATTTACGTCATTTAGCAGACGCTCTTATCCAGAGCGACTACAAATTGGTGCCCCTATAGCCAGTGGGATAACCACTTTACAATTATATATATATATATATATATATATTTTTTTTTTGGGGGAGGGGTAGAAGGATTACTTTATCCTATCCCAGGTGTTCCTTAAAGAGGTGGGGTTTCAAATGTCTCCGGAAGGTGGTGAGTGACTCCGCTGTCCTGGCGTCGTGAGGGAGCTTGTTCCACCATTGGGGTGCCAGAGCAGCGAACAGTTTTGACTGGGCTGAGCGGGAACTATGCTTCCGCAGAGGAAGGGAAGCCAGCAGGCCAGAGGTGGATGAACGCAATGCCCTCGTTTGGGTGTAGGGACTGATCAGAGCCTGAAGGTACGGAGGTGCCGTTCCCCTCACTGCTCCATAGGCAAGCACCATGGTCTTGTAACGGATGCGAGCTTCAACTGGAAGCCAGTGGAGTGTGCGGAGGAGGGGGGTGACGTGAGAGAACTTAGGAAGATTGAACACCAGACGGGCTGCGGCATTCTGGATGAGTTGTAGGGGTTTAATGGCACAGGCAGGGAGCCCAGCCAACAGCGAGTTGCAGTAATCCAGACGGGAGATGACAAGTGCCTGGATTAGGACCTGTGCCGCTTCCTGTGTAAGGCAGGGTCGTACTCTCCGAATGTTGTAGAGCATGAACCTGCAGGATCGGGTCACCGCCTTGATGTTAGCGGAGAACGACAGGGTGTTGTCCAGGGTCACGCCAAGGCTCTTCGCACTCTGGGAGGAGGACACAACGGAGTTGTCAACCGTGATGGCGAGATCATGGAACGGGCAGTCCTTCCCCGGGAGGAAGAGCAGCTCCGTCTTGCCAGGGTTCAGCTTGAGGTGGTGATCCGTCATCCATGCTGATATGTCGGCCAGACATGCAGAGATGCGATTCGCCACCTGGTTATCAGAAGGGGGAAAGGAGAAGATTAGTTGTGTATCGTCAGCGTAGCAATGATAGGAGAGGCCATGTGAGGATATGACAAAGCCAAGTGACTTGGTGTATAGGGAGAAAAGGAGAGGGCCTAGAACTGAGCCCTGGGGGACACCAGTGGTGAGAGCACGTGGTGCGGAGACAGCTTCTCGCCACGCCACTTGGTAGGAGCGACCGGTCAGGTAGGACGCAATCCAGGAGTGAGCCGCGCCGGAGATGCCCAGCTCGGAGAGGGTGGAGAGGAGGATCTGATGGTTCACTGTATCAAAGGCAGCAGACAGGTCTAGAAGGACAAGAGCAGAGGAGAGAGAGTTAGCTTTAGCAGTGCGGAGAGCCTCCGTGACACAGAGAAGAGCAGTCTCAGTTGAATGACCAGTCCTGAAACCTGACTGGTTTGGATCAAGAAGGTCATTCTGAGAGAGATAGCAAGAGAGTTGGCTAAAGACGGCACGCTCAATAGTTTTGGAAAGAAAAGAAAGAAGGGATACTGGTCTGTAGTTGTTGACATCAGTGGGATCGAGTGTTGGTTTTTTTGAGAAGGGGTGCAACTCTCGCTCTCTTGAAGACGGAAGGGACATGGCCAGCGGTCAAGGATGAGTTGATCAGCGAGGTGAGGTAGGGGAGAAGGTCACCGGAGATGGTCTGGAGAAGAGAGGAGGGGATGGGGTCAAGCGGGCAGGTTGTTGGGCGGCCTGCAGTCACAAGTCGCAAGATTTTATCTGGAGAGAGAGGGAGAAAGAAGTCAAAGCATAGGGTAGGGCAGTGTGAGCAGGACCAGCAGTGTCATTAGACTTAACAAACGAGGATCGGATGTCGTCAACCTTCTTTTCAAAGTGGTTGACAAAGTCATCCACAGAGAGGGAGGAGGGGGGGGGGGGGGAGGATTCAGCAGTGAGGAGAATGTGGCAAAGAGCTTCCTAGGGTTAGAGGCAGATGCTTGGAATTTAGAGTGGTAGAAAGTGGCCTTAGCAGCAGAAACAGATGAAGAAAATGTAGAGAGGAGGGAGTGAAAAAGATGCCAGGTCGGCAGGGAGTTTAGTTTTCTTCCATTTCCGCTCAGCTGCCCGGAGCTCTGTTCTGTGAGCTCGCAATGAGTCATCAAGCCACGGAGCTGGAGGGGAGGACCGAGCCGGCCGGGAGGATAGGGGACACAGGGAGTCAAAGGATGCAGAAAGGGAGGAGAGGAGGGTTGAGGAGGCAGAATCAGGAGATTGGAGGGAGAAGGATTGAGCAGAGGGAAGAGATGATAGGATGGAAGAGGAGAGAGTAGTGGGAGAGAGAGAGCGAAGGTTGCGGCGGCGCGTTACCATCTGTGTAGGGGCAGAGTGAGTAGTGTTGGAGGAGAGCGAGAGAGAAAAGGATACAAAGTAGTGGTCGGAGACATGGAGGGGAGTTGCAGTGAGATTAGTAGAAGAGCAACATCTAGTAAAGATGAAGTCAAGCGTATTGCCTCTCTCTCTCTCTCTCTCTCTCTCTCTCTCTCTCTCTCTCTCTCTCTCTCTCTCTCACCTGCTGTCTCATCTTCTGAATGCTCACTATGAAAAGCCAACTGACATTTACTCCTGAGGTGCTGCCCTGTTGCATGTTCTATATCCCCTGTGATTATTATTAATATATATTCCCATAATATATATTCCCATTGAAGTTGACAGTCTCTCTCTCTCTCTCTCTCTCTCTCTCTCTCTCTCTCTCTCTCTCTCTCTCTCTCACCTGCTGTCTCATCTTCTGAATGCTCACTATGAAAAGCCAACTGACATTTACTCCTGAGGTGCTGCCCTGTTGCATGTTCTATAACCCCTGTGATTATTATTTGACCCCGCTGGTCATCTATGAACGTTTGAACATCTTGAAGAAAGATCTAGCCTTAATGGCCTTGTACTCTTATAATCTCCACCAGCACAGCCAGAAGAGGACTGGCCACTCCTCAGAGCCTGGTTCCTCTCTAGGTTTCTTCCTAGGTTCCTGCCTTTCTAGGGAGTTTTTCCTAGCCACCGTGCTTCTACACCTGCATGGCTTGTTCTCTGGGGTTTTAGGCTGGGTTTCTGTATAAGCACTTTGTGACATCTGCTGATGTGAAAGGGGCTTTATAAATACATTTGATTGAAATTTGATTGATTCAGGTCCAAAAAGTCACTTTATGACCACTTCCACCATGGGCAAACATGTATGAAAGGTTTTGATCAAATCAAAAGGGATGCAGTGAGAAAGTGATTGGAATTAAATGGAGCGACCCCAGGGCAAATGTATTGGGTGTTGTCAGTGTTCTTTGTCTGAAACTGAGCTTGTATGGGGTCACCCTAAAAGTCCACGGATTGCATACTCAGAAGATGAGCTCCAAAATGTTTAACCGTCTCTTAATGCTCTTATTTCTCTTCATCGCCTTCTCCAGTCTTTAAAAAGTGTTTCCTATTTGGTAATTCCTTAACATCCCCCCCAACTCCCTCCCCATCCCCTTCTGCCTTGGCAGCGTCTGGTCAAAATGAGCCTGTGAAAGGTACATCACCACTTAGTAGAGCAAAAGGAGTTTTGTTTGGCACACACAACAAAGTGATTCTCGTTTGCAGATCAGCTAAATCAATGACTTATTTGAACTCTGAAGCAGTGAAGAAGATGAGAGACAAACCTGCAGCAGGCTTTTCCAAATGTTCCAGGATGAAAGAGAATAGTAAAATAGGTCTGGGCTGCTGATGGCTCTTAAAAGTATTTGATTGGTTTTGCCTGTTAAAAATGTTCTGATAGATTTAGTGATAGCTGCGGTCATAGAGACAAGTGTGATGTCACAGAATTAATGTGCTTGTTGTCAGAAACTGCATTGTGCTGTCACAGAGTTTATGTACTTGCGGTCATTTATTTTATTTATTTTATTTCACCTTTATTTAACCAGGTAAGCCAGTTGAGAACAGGTTCTCATTTACAACTGCGACCTGGCCAAGATAAAGCAAAGTAGTGCAATAAAAACAACACAGAGTTACATATGGGGTAAAAAACATAAAGTCAGAAATACAACAGAAAATATATATACAGTGTGTGCAAATGTAGCAAGTTATGGAGGTAAGGCAATAAATAGGCTATAGTGCAGAATAATTACAATAGTATTAACACTGGAATGCTAGATGTGCAAGAGATTATGTGCAAATAGAGATACTGGGGTGCAAAAGAGCAAAATAAATAACAATATAGGGATGAGGTAGTTGGGTGGGCTAATTTCAGATGGGCTGTGTACAGGTGCAGTGATCGGTAAGGTGCTCTGACAACTGATGCTTAAAGTTAGTGAGGGAGATAAGAGTCTCCAGCTTTAGAGATTTTTGCAATTCGTTCCAGTCATTGGCAGCAGAGAACTGGAAGGAATGGCGGCCAAAGGAGGTGTTGGCTTTGGGAATGACCAGTGAGATATACCTGCTGGAGCGCAGACTACGGGTGGGTGCTGCTATGGTGACCAATGAGCTAAGATAAGGCGGGGATTTGCCTAGCAGTGATTTATAGATGGCCTGGAGCCAGTGGGTTTGACGACGAACATGTAGTGAGGACCAGCCAACAAGAGCGTACAGGTCACAGTGGTGGGTAGTGTATGGGGCTTTGGAGACAAAACGGATGGCACTGTGATAGACTACATCCAATTTGCTGAGTAGAGTGTTGGAGGCTATTTTGTAAATGACATCGCCGAAGTCAAGGATCGGTAGGATAGTCCGTTTTACGAGGGCATGTTTGGCAGCATGAGTGAAGGGAGGCTTTGTTGCGAAATAGGAAGCCGATTCTAGATTTAACTTTGGATTGGAGATTCTTTATGTGAGTCTGGAAGTTGAGTTTACAGTCTAACCAGACACCTAGGTATTTGTAGTTGTCCACATACTCTAGGTCAGACCCGTCGAGAGTGGTGATTCTAGTCGGGTGGGCGGGTGCCAGCAGCGTTCGATTGAAAAGCATGCATTTAGTTTTACTAGTGTTTAAGAGCAGTTGGAGGCTACTGAAGGATTGTTGTATGGCATTGAAGCTCGGTCATAGAAACAGAGAATTGTTATGTCACAGAGTTGATGTGCTTGCGGTCATAGAAACAGAAAATTGTGATGTCACAGAGTTCATGTGCTTGTAGTGATAGCGACAGTCCATTGTGACGTCACAGAGTTCATGTGCTTGCGGTCACAGACTGAGCATTGTGATGTCACATAATTCAGGTGATTGCAGTCATATAATCAGAACAGTGTGATGTCACAGAGTTCATATTTATAAAGCTGTGGTTGCGGTTGTAAAAACAGAGCATTGTGATGTTATAGAGTCAACATTGACAAAGGTTCAGAAGGGGGGCTGTGTGATACTATGATGGTGATAATGATTTCACAGTGAGCAGAAGTCTGTATTTATGGGCTCACGAAGGCAGTGATTATGTCCCTCCTCTCCCCCTGTCCCTCCTCCCGGGGTTCCACCTTGCTGTGGTGATGACCATTAGTGTGTGGCTGCAGCCTGCAGGAGATAACAGGTGATTTAGTGGCCCTGCATCCTGCCACAGTCAGAGAGAAATGGCTGCCCGCTGTTTATCTTCCCCGCTCCGCCATTCTCCACACACTTTTACATTAGGTTGCCCCATTCAAAGCCATCTGTCTTCCCAGTCAGAGTTTGATAAAGAGACGAGGAAGGGAGGAACGGGAGAAAGTGGGAAGGCTGTGGAGGCACAACACAACTCTCCCTGCATACTTATACTATACACTGTCTGCTATTAGGAGTTCAGTAGGCACCAAACAGAGGAAAACGGTCCGGAATGGATTGAAATGTAACTTGTTCAATAAGAAATGCTCGCTTTCGTTTGCTACAATGTACCCAGGACAGGACATTGCTGGAAGGTCTGTATCGAACAATAGATATGTGGATTTAATAAATATTCTAAAATAAATAAATTGTACTACAGTCATTGAAACTTATTTGCATAATAAACGTTTCTAAAGTATTAATTCTACACCATTCATCATTCATCACTCAATGGTAGCACAATGGGTTTAGATAATAATAATAATAATAATAATAATAATAATAATAATAATAATAATAAATGTAACTTGTATAGCACTTTTCATTAAAGATGTGATGAGGTGTGAATGACGGAGTCAGGCGCAGGAGGTAAAACACAGAAATCAAGAGTTTATTCAGTGTACAATAATGTAGCGCATATAGCGACAGAACGAAACCAGCACAAGGGAAAATCAACCTTGGCTGCATACAAGTAAAGAGTAGCTCAACCAAGCTACTCACTCTCACAACAAACAATCACTCACAAAGGACAAGGTGGAACACTTATACACAGACTAATGAGGGAATGAGTACCAGGTGTGTGTGATTGACAAGACAAGACAAGACAAGACAAATGGAGTGATGATAAATGGAGCGGTAGTGGCTAGGAAGCTGGTGACGACGAGGGGCAGCCTCGGCTGAATTCGTGACAAAATAAAATAATCTGAAAGTGCATTAAAAGCAAACAAATAACAGAGATAATGAAGATGGCATGTCTCTAGTTGGCTTCGGATAATGGAAAGGCAGGGAGTTGAGGTCATCAATGTCATGATTACATCTTAATTCCTGAGCAACTGTGTGAACCTCCAGCAGGCATGTAAAGAGGATGAATTCTGCCTGGCTGATTGCATGTTGCCATTTTGCCACTATTCTATAGGTTACATCACGCCAGGCAAGCTCAATGAAGCCCAACTAAAAAAATTTAAATAATTTTAAATAGTATTTGAACCCAGGTCTGATTGCAGGTGCATATGAAATGAAACAGGACTTATCCTAAATCTAAAGTCAGAACTGAAAAAGCCTGATAAATCCCTAGTATCTTAGAATAACAGATTCCTGTTTGAATCAACAGAAGATTGCTCGCGTGAAATTCTGATGTGGTGCAGTGTTTAAGTGGTTGTTCTGTAATGGCCGAACCAACGTGCTGATTTGTGATTTCTCTTTGGTGGTGGCGTGTCGGAGTGGAGAGTGGAGACATTTGGAGTCTTTTGTTTGGTCCCTGGTCTATAATTACGATGTCATTGTGTGACAGGAGAATAGGACCGTGATGAGCTGGTGGCCTGCTAGGGGGAGAGCAAGGTGTCTAGAAGCACGCTGGGAGAGAAAAAGGGGACATCTCATCTGACACTGAGGTCTGTGGTCTATCGGAGGTTCTCTCTCTCCCTCCCTCCCTCCCTCCCTGGCCCCTGTCCCTTTGATCCTGATGACCAAGCAGAAGTGAAGTGTGCCTGTGTAATTAACAGTGTTGCTACGAGGTTAATACGTCTCTCTCCCTCGCTCTAGTCTCTCTCTTTCTCTCTCTCCTCAGTCTCCCTCATCTGTTGACAGACTATAGGCCTTGTGCCTTGCATAACAGTGTGAGTTGCCTTTGGCTAGATAGGAGGATAGTGGCCGACTAGGTGCAGTTGCTGCTGTTTCTTCTACTGGGAATAAATGGATTTTTGCTCCTCTTCCGTTCTGGTTTCTCATCAGCGTATATCACTCCCTCATAAATACTGACAGTATAGGCTTATTTACTTTGATTGGCATGCAGTCAGGTATTCAGGCACTCCACCGGACCCCTATCCACTACAGTGCAGTCATTTCTTATTTTGTGTCTGTAGCTCCATCCTATTGGTGACAGATTTTCATGTGAATATTCTAAACTCTGCATCTATCTACTGATGGTTTTGTCAATAAAAATGTTGTGTTATATAGCGAATGTGCCAACTCTGGTCTTGGCACGTGCGTTCTAGGCAACAGCTCGCAGACACAGTGAGGGTTTAGCCTATATCAGGGCTGCCCAACGCTCTTCCTGGAGATCTACTGTCCTGTAGGTTTTCAGTCCAACCCTAATTTAGTGTATATGATTCAGCTAGTTAAGGTCTTGTTGAGCAGCTAATAAGTAGAATCAGGTGTGTTAAATTAGGGTTGGACTGAAAACCCACAGGACGGTAGATCTCCGGGAAGAGGGTTGGGCAGCCCTGGCCTACATGATGAGAATATGGATAGAAAAGCAAGATACTTTTTATTTGTCAAATAGCAGCCATGCTTCAATTATCATGTTATCAGAATTAGACCCTCGATATTTATTGGAATGGAGCATCAAGCTCATCACCGTGCACTTTCAACACCCTGTGAAGTTCATCATAACTTATTTTATCTGTAGCCTAATAAACTGCATGCTTTCCCAAGTCGTAGTGGGAGGACCACACAACATATCACCGCGTGACTCCAAGTTTGCTTGGATATGATGGTTATTATATTGTATCAGTATTTGTGCATAAAGGAGTTTCCACCGCCATTTCTCGCATAATACATTTTACAGACACAAAAAGATCCCACCTTGTCTAGCGTATTTAGTTATGTTGACATTTGGAAAGTTCCATCAGGCCTGTTGTGACATTTTTATCCAACGAGTACTTTTCTCACAACGAATAGTTGGATGGAAACCTGGTTAGTGAAGAATTGGAATGCTGGAGTTTCTGTTCCATGCAGTTGAAAAGCAAGATGTTAAAATTAAAGCATATAGTGAAAATGAAAACAAAGTGAAAATGAAATGAAAGGTTCGCCCTAAAAGGAATGACATGATTAAACTATAACAATAATGTGTTAATGTAGCTACAGTCCATTCGGAATGTATTCAGACCCATTGACTTTTTCCAATGGGTCTGAATACATTCCGAATGGACTGTAGCTACATTAACACATTACAGCTTTATTCTAAAATTGATTAACTGCATTTTTTCCCCTCATCAATCTACACAAAATACCCCATTATGACAAAGCGAAAACAGGTTTTTAGTCATTTTAGCAAATTTATTCAAAATAAAAAACATAAATAAATATTCAGACCCTTTGCTATGAGACTCAAAATTGAGCTCAGCTGGATCCTGTTTCCATTGATCATCCTTGAGATGTTTCTACAACTTGATTGGAGTCCACCTGTGGTAAATTCAATTGATTGGACATGATTTGGAAAGGCACACACCAGTCTATTTAAGGTCCCACAGTTGACAGTGCATGTCAGAGCAAAAAACAAGTCATGAGGTCGAAGGAATTGTCCATAGAGCTCCGGGTTACCAGACGGTAACTCTGACAGAGCTCCCGAGTTCCTCTGTGGAGATAGGAGAACCTTCCAGAAGGATAACCATCTCTGCAGCACTCCACCAATCTGGCCTTTATGGTAGAATGGCCAGACAGAAGCCACTCCTCAGTAAAAGGCACATGACAGCCCGCAAGGAGTTTGCCAAAAGGCACCTAAAGGACTCTCAGACCATGAGAAACAAGATTCTCTGGTCTGATGAATCCAAGATTTAATTATTTGTCCTGAATGCAAAGCGTCACGTGTGGAGGAAACCTGGCAAAATCCCTATGGTGAAGCATGGTGGTGGCAGCATCATGCTGTGGGGATGTTTTTCAGTTGCAGGGATTGGGAGAGTAGTCCTTGATGAAAACCTGTTCCAGAGCGCTCAGGACCTCAGACTGGGGGCGAAGGTTCACCTTCCAACATGACAACGACCCTAAGCACACAGCCAAGACAACGCAAGAGTGGCTCTGAATGTCTCTGAATGTCCTTGAGTGGCCCAGCCAGAGCCCGGACTTGAACCCGATCGAACATCTCTTGAGAGACCTGAAAATAGCTGTGTAGCGACGCTCCCCATCCAACCTGAAAGAGCTTGAGAGGATCTGCAGAGAAGAATGGGAGAAACTCCCCAAATACAGGTGTGCCAAGCTTGTAGCGTCATACCCAAGAAGACTCGAGGCTGTAATCGCGGCCAAAGGTGCTTCAACAAAGTACTGAGTAAAGGGTCAGAATACTTATGTGAATGTAATATTTCTGTTTTTTATTTGTAATACATTTGCAAACATTTCTAAAAACCTGTTTTTCTTTGTCATTATGGGGTATTGTGTGTAGATTGATGAGGGAAAAAAACAATTTAATCAATTTTAGAATAAGGCTGTAATGTAACAAAATGTGGAAAAAGTCAAGGGGTCTGGATATTTTCCGAATATAATGTATGCGCTCGGCCAAGAATATGTTAACACACTGTACTTTGACGATACAGCGGGGAAAAAAAGTATTTAGTCAGCCACCAATTGTGCAAGTTCTCCCACTTAAAAAGATGAGAGAGGCCTGTAATTTTCATCATAGGTACACGTCAACTATGACAGACAAAATGAGAAAGAAATATCCAGAAAATCACATTGTAATTATTTGCAAATTATGGTGGAAAATAAGTATTTGGTCAATAACAAAAGTTTCTCAATATTTTGTTATATACCCTTTGTTGGCAATGACACAGGTCAAACGTTTTCACACACTGTTGCTGGTATTTTGGCCCATTCCTCCATGCAGATCTCCTCTAGAGCAGTGATGTTTTGGGGCTGTCGCTGGGCAACACAGACTTTCAACTCCCTCCAAAGATTGTCTATGGGGTTGAGATCTGGAGACTGGCTACGCCACTCCAGGACCTTGAAATGCTTCTTACGAAGCCACTCCTTCGTTGCCCGGGCGGTGTGTTTGGGATCATTGTCATGCTGAAAGACCCAGCCACGTTTCATCTTCACTGCCCTTGCTGATGGAAGGAGGTTTTCACTCAAAATCTCACGATACATGGCCCCATTCATTCTTTCCTTTACACGGATCAGTCGTCCTGGTCCCTTTGCAGAAAAACAGCCCCAAAGCATGATGTTTCCACCCCCATGCTTCACAGTAGGTATGGTGTTCTTTGGATGCAACTCAGCATTCTTTGTCCTCCAAACCCGACGAGTTGAGTTTTTACCAAAAGTTATATTTTGGTTTCATCTGACCATATGACATTCTCCCAATCCTCTTCTGGATCATCCAAATGCACTCTAGCAAACTTTAGACGGGCCTGGACATGTACTGGCTTAAGCAGGGGGACACGTCTGGCACTGCAGGATTTGAGTCCCTGGCGGCGTAGTGTGTTACTGATGGTAGGCTTTGTTACTTTGGTCCCAGCTCTCTGCAGGTCATTCACTAGGTCCACCCGTGTGGTTCTGGGATTTTTGCTCACCATTCTTGTGATCATTTTGACCGCACGGGGTGAGATCTTGCGTGGAGCCCCAGATCGAGGGAGATTATCAGTGGTCTTGTATGTCTTCCATTTCCTAATAATTGCTCCCACAGTTGATTTCTTCAAACCAAGATGCTAACCTATTGCAGATTCAGTCTTCCCAGCCTGGTGCAGGTCTACAATTTTGTTTCTGGTGTCCTTTGACAGCTCTTTGGTCTTGGCCATAGTGGAGTTTGGAGTGTGAGTGTTTGAGGTTGTGGACAGGTGTCTTTTATACTGATAACAAGTTCAAACAGGTGCCATTAATACAGGTAATGAGTGGAGGACAGAGGAGCCTCTTAAAGAAGAAGTTACAGGTCTGTGAGAGCCAGAAATCTTGCTTGTTTGTAGGTGACCAAATACTTATTTTCCACCATAATTTGCAAATAAATTCATTAAAAATCCTATAATGTGATTTTCTGGAAAAACATTTCTCAATTTGTCTGTCATAGTTGACGTGTACCTATGATGAAAATTACAGGCCTCTCTCATCTTTTTAAGTGGGAGAACTTGCACAATTGGTGGCTGACTAAATACTTTTTTCCCCCACTGTAATTGTCTTTTAAGCTGTATGCCTATAAGGCTGCAGGTATAGGTGTGGTTGTAGGCGTCTCCAACCCAAAGGTGCCATATTGAATTATGTTGCAGGCCCATTGGTATTGTTTGCTAATAACAGGGACTATAGGCCTATTTTCTCCGATATTCCACACTGCTTTGGTGGGAAATAGCAGTGATGGGAAACCGAGGCTCTCTGAAGGCTTCGGCGCTTTCACCTAATTGTGCCGAAAAAAGGTTAATTACTCTGAGCTTCATTATCTCCCGAGTGGCGCAGCGGTCTAAGACACTGCATCTCAGCGCTTGAGGCGTCACTACAGACTCAATTCCAGGCTGGATCACAACCGGCTGTGATTGGGAGTCCCATAGGGCAGCGCACAATTGGCCCAGCATCGTCCGGGTTTGGCCGGTGTAGGCTGTCATTGCAAATAAGAATTTGTTCTTAACTGACTTGCCTAGTAAACTTTTTTTTTTAAATAAAATCTGTTCACAATGCAAATTTGTGACATCTGCTGGTCAGCAATAAATAGCAGCGTGTGATAATCATTTGTTTAAACCACTGTTTTCATCGTGGCGCATAGTTAAAGTCGTTGGCTTCAGTAGTCTTTAATCAGTTGGAATATCAGATTCACGTCTTACATCATGCTTCCCTTTTCTGCCTTCAAGTTGACTATTTTTCTAACTGAATCTATGGAATACTTAGGATGCTTAAGGCAGAAGCTTATACTATACTAAATAAAATACAAAATTTAACAACAGTGCAAAAAGTGTGGTTTCACATAAAACAATAGTGTGTCTTCAACAGCATTCGACTACATACCCTCACTTCCCTGAATGTTTCATAGTTCCCTACTCTACCTGCTAAGCTACCAGTCAGGTGAAACATTTAGTACAAAATCCTAACTATATTTGCAAATACGGTATCCAGTAGAGGTCGGTGTTTGAAAGCAGCTTGGAATCGAAGGCGAAATCAGTGGGATCTCACATTTTGCAGCACACAGTTTGAAAAAGCACATGCTCAAACGAAGCTTCGGACGTCATTGAATGACGTACTTCAGATTGTGATACACGCATCGGTACACTACTTCGAAGTTAGCTGCTTAGCGATTTAAAAGCATGCCTCGGAGCTCTGGTAGCAAACATAACATCACTAGGAAATAGACATTGAATAGTTTAGATTCATCCGTTTCCTTTGGACATTTTGGATTGTTGACTTTAAACCTGGGACTGTTGGGATTAACATTTGTGTCTATTTTAGGGTGTTTTCTTCAAGTCGTTATTACAAGTGAGAAACTAAGAAAATGTTGTTGCTGAGTTGTGACGTTTCACCACTGACCATTCACCTTATAACCAAAAGATGACAACAAATCTGTTTTTAACAATTATAAACGTATCAATGTGGATAATATTGCTAGTATGACCATATTGCCAATGTTAAGCATAATTGCTTATCAAGCTAGCTAAAAAAAAATTGGGGAAGAATTAGCCATACTTCATAAGCAGTTGAACACAATCATGTGAATCTTGTGAACAGCGCCGGAGAAGATGGCTGCCGTTTTACAGCCCTCTAACCATTTGTACTATTATGTGTGTTTTTCCGTGTTATTTGTAATTTATTTTGTACATAATGTTTCTGCCATCATCTCTTATAACCAAAAAGAGCTTCTGGATATTAGGACAGCGATTACTCACCTCGTATTGGACGAAGATTTTTTCTTCAACGAGGCGGCCGCGAAGGATATCATACAGACACCTGACAAGGCCCAAATCCCCGTCATTCGCGTGAGGAAGAGACGGAGATATCGTGGACGTAGATCGGGGTGCCTTGTAAGGATCCGACGGCGAGCGAGTAAACTGCTTCTTCCATCAATCCTATTAGCCAATCTTCAATCATTGGATAACAAATTGGATGACCTAAGATTACGGTTATCCTACCAACGGGACATTAAAAACTGTAATATCTTATGTTTCACCGAGTCGTGGCTGAACGACGACATGGATAACATACAGCTAGCGGGCTATACGCTACATCGGCAGGATAGAACGGCTGACTCCGGTAAGACAAGGGGTGGCGGTCTGTGTATATTTGTAAACAACAGCTGGTGCACAAAATCAAATACTAAGGAAGTCTCGAGGTTTTGCTCGCCTGAGGTAGAGTATCTTATGATAAACTGTAGACCACACTATTTACCAAGAGAGTTTTCATCTATATTTTTCATAGCTGTCTATTTACCACCACAAACCAATGCTGGCATTAAGATTGCACTGAATGAGTTGTACAAGGCCATAAATCAACAGGAAAACGCTCATCCAGATGCAGCGCTCCTAGTGGCCGGGGACTTTAATGCAGGGAAACTTAAATCCGTTCTACCTAATTTCTACCAGCATGTTAAATGTGCAACCAGAGGGAAAAAAAAACTCTAGACCACCTTTACTCCACACACAGAGACGCATACAAAGCTCTCCCTCACCCTCCATTTGGCAAATCTGACCATAACTCTATCCTCCTGATTCCTGCTTATAAGCAAAAACTAAAGCAGGAAGCACCAGTGACTCGGTTAATAAAAAAGTGGTCAGATGAAGCAGATGCTAAGCTACAGGACTGTTTTGCTAGCACAGACTGGAACTTGTTCCGGGATTCATCAGACAGCATTGAGGAGTACACCACATCAGTCACTGGCTTCATCAATAAGTGCATCGATGATGTCGACCCCACAGTGACCATACGTACATACCCCAACCAGAAGCCATGGATTACAGGAAACATCCGCACTGAGCTAAAGGGTAGAGCTGCCGCTTTCAAGGAACGGGACTCTAACCCGGACGCTTATACGAAATCCCGCTATGCCCTCTGACGAACCATCAAACAGGCAAAGAGTCAATACAGGACTAAGATTGAATCGTACTACACTGGCTCTGACGCTCGTCGGATGTGGCAGGGCTTGAAAACTATTACAGACTACAAAGGGAAGCACAGCCGCGAGCTGCCCAGTGACACAAGCCTACCAGACGAGCTAAACCACTTCTATGCTCGCTTCGAGGCAAGCAACGCTGAAGCATGCATGAGAGCACCAGCTGTTCCGGATGACTATGTGATCACGCTCTCCGTAGCCGATGTGAGTAAGACTTTTAAGCAGGTCAACATTCACAAGGCCTCAGGGCCAGACGGATTACCAGGACGTGTACTCCGAGCATGTGCTGACCAACTGGCAAGTGTCTTCACTGACATTTTCAACATGTCCCTGACTGAGTCTGTAATACCAACATGTTTCAAGCAGACCACCATAGTCCCCGTGACCAAGGACTCTAAGATAACCTGCCTAAATGACTACCGACCCGTAGCACTGACGTCTGTAGCCATGAAGTGCTTTGAAAGGCTGGTCATGGCTCACATCAACAGCATTATCCCAGAAACCCTAGACCCACTCCAATTTGCATACCGCCCCAACAGATCCACAGATGATGCAATCTCTATTGCAATCCACACTGCCCTTTCCCACCTGGACAAGAGGAACACCTACGTGAGAATGCTATTCATTGACTACAGCTCAGCATTCAACACCATAGTGCCCTCTAAGCTCATCACTAACCTAAGGATCCTGGGACTAAACACCTCCCTCTGCAACTGGATCCTGGACTTCCTGACGGGCCACCCCCAGGTGGTAAGGGTAGGTAACAACACATCTGCCACACTGATCCTCAACACGGGGCCCCTCAGGGTGCGTGCTCAGTCCCCTCCTGTACTCTCTGTTCACCCATGACTGCATGGCCAGGCACGACTCCAACACCATCATTAAGTTTGCCGACGACACAACAGTGGTGGGCCTGATCACCGACAACGATGAGACAGCCTATAGGGAGGAGGTCAGAGACCTGGCCGTGTGGTGCCAGGACAACAACCTCTCCCTCAACGTGACCAAGACAAAGGAGATTATTGTGGACTACAGGAAAAAAAAGAGGACTGAGCACGCCCCCATTCTCATCGACGGGGCTGTAGTGGAACAGGTTGAGAGCTTCAAGTTCCTTGGTGTCCACATCACCAACGAACTGTCATGGTCCAAACACACCAAGACAGTCGTGAAGTGGGCACGACAAAGCCTATTCCCCCTCAGGAGACTGAAAAGATTTGGCATGGGTCCTCAGATCCTCAAAAAAATCTACAGCTGCACCATCGAGAGCATCCTGACTGGTTGCATCACCACCTGGTATGGCAACTGCTTGGCCTCCGACCGCAAGGCACTACAGAGGGTAGTGCGTACGGCCCAGTACATCACTGGGGCCAAGCTTCCTGCCATCCAGGACCTCTATACCAGGCGGTGTCAGAGGAAGGCCCTCAAAATTGTAAAAGACTCCAGCCACCCTAGTCATAGACTGTTCTCTCTGCTACCGCACGGCAAGCGGTACCGGAGTGCCAAGTCTAGGTCCAAAAGACTTCTCAACAGCTTCTACCCCCAAGCCATAAGACTCCTGAACAGCTAATCATGGCTACCCAGACTATTTGCACTGCCCCCCCACCCCATCCTTTTTACGCTGCTGCTACTCTGTGAATTATTTATGCATAGTCACTTTAACTCTACCCACATGTACATATTACTTCAACTACCTCAACTAGCCGGTGCCCCCGCACATTGACTCTGCACCGGTACCCCCCTGTATATATAGCCTCCCTACTGTTATTTTATTTAACTTCTGCTCTTTTTTTTCTCAACACTTTTTTTGTTGTTGTTTTATTTTTACTTTTTAAAAAAAATGCACTGTTGGTTAAGGGCTGTAAGTAAGCATTTCACTGTAATGTCTGCACCTGTTGTATTCGGCGCATGTGACCAATACAATTTGATTTGATTTGATTTGAGACTTACAACTTCCCACTTCTCAGTTTCCCACATCCCACGAGCACAGGAATGCCCCAATAGACTAAAAAGGTCAACCAGAAGTTCTGGTAGGACTAATGATTTAATTGGACGGTGAGCTGTGACAGGACTATCATTTGTTAATTTTTGTATCATCGTTTTTGTTGCTTATGTATGAAACTGAGGTCAATGTATCACCTATACTTAGACGAAACAGGTAGCCTAAATACTGAATTCAAGATGGCACCTTTGGGTTGGACATGCCTCCAACCACACCCATACCTGCAGTGCGTTCAGTAGGACACAACGTTTTTGAACATTCAGATAGATATATGTAATGTAGAACAAACATGCCTCTCTGATATAAAGACCAAGGAATCAGGTTGGCTCGATTCATGGCATTTCTATCTGCAACGTTCGACAACATTTGGCAACTGAACGTGGTCCTGCGGCGTTATGCTGCGTTCATTACATGTTGTAAATATGTCATACGACTAGGAAAAATCCGCTTGAATTCCTCTCCAGCTTGTAATTACTAGTGGGAAACTCGTCTAAGCCTGTGAACGTTTACAAGTAGTATTTTCCCAGTTTCCCACTTGTTATGAACACATCATTAAAGGCAGAGCTTCCCATACAGAGTATAAAACATACATTAGTTAAATCTCAATGGATTTTTTGGACAGGTGGTCAATTTCCCGCTAAAATATTCATAGTAATTCGTACTGTTCCTCAATATTAGTCACCAGTTTAAATCTTTTACACCATATTCACTCATCACCCAATTTCATTTTATTTCTGGAAATCCAAGATGAAACCAAACCGCTCTTAGCTATTTACACTACTACAACTTTCTTTAGTCTTTGATATTAAGCAGGTCTCAAACTTCCCTTGCTTTTTACACTTGTTTTGTGGTTTACAGCCTCTTTTTTCAGTCATATGAAGCAACATTTGAAATAGTGTTTTTTACATTGGATAAAAGTAGAGACTCAGAGATAGAAAATTGTATATCATACATTACAGTTGAGGAACAATGGGAAAGTAATTCTGCTTTGAAAGTTGATAAATTTGTAACCCCATTTTTGAGAAAATGGCCAGTGAATGTTTTGGTACACCTACTGGAGAGCTCTTCTTTGTCTACACCAGGGTTCTTCAATTCCGGTCCTGGAGGGCCGAAACACTTCTATTTTTTATTTCTACCTGATAGTTAATTGCACTCACCTGGTGTCCCAGGTCTGAATTAGCCCCTGATTAGAAGGAGAGGATGAAAAACAGAGGTGTTTCGGCCCTCCAGGACCGGAATTGAAGAACCCTGGTCTACACCCATTCAGCATCGTTCACACCTTCTTAAGCCTTAGCTCCACCCATCTTTTTAAGGATTCACAGTGTAGTAAACAACCAAAGATTTCAAGACTAAAAATGTGAAAGAGTAGTAAAAATACACTTTATCTAGTCCTTGGCATATATCCTAATCTGACTTTGGTGCAGGGCAAGTTCTTCACTTTACCGTCTCTGATAAACACACACTATATCAAATATAATCAACGTTTATTTGTCACATGCACAGGATACAGAAGGTGTAAACGGTACAGTAAAGTGGTTACTTGCATAGTTGAGTCTTTTGTTAAGACATGTAGCTAGATAGCTAAACAATGAACCATAATCCCAAATCTAATGCCGCGTTCAAAACAACTGGGAACTTGGAAATCTCCGACTTCCAACTTCAGTGTGTTCAAAATAGCTGGGAACTCTGAAAAAAATGAGCTCCAACTGGGAAAAATCTGTTTGAACGGTCATCCAACTCGGAATTTCAACTCGGGAATGGGCCTCTTTCTAGAGCTCCGACTTTCTGACCTGAAGATCACTGACATCATCATTTGACCTCATATTTTTCAGAGTTCCCAGTTGTTTTGAATGCGGCAATACTACCATGCATGAATCTGCAGGTAGTTAAAGCTAACCAACTAGGTTCAATGTTAGCTAGCTAGCTAACATTAGGCTATAACAAGCAATGCAAATGTAACGATCCCTGCAGTCTGAGTCGGTTTCTGTCTGGGTATTAGTTTTTCTGCTCGGGATCTCCAGTTTCCCGAGGGTTCTGGAACGCTCCCTGCCTGGTTGCCGGGCAACGTTGCTAGGCGGGAGCTCTCTTGATTTCCGCACCTGCATCCCATCAGCAATCTGCACACCTGGTCCTGATCATCACCCTTCTTAGGCTCTGTCCTAACATCCATTCCCTGCCGGATCGTTAGCCATGAACAGTATGTTTGTCCGTGTATCAGCCTTGGAACTTCTAGCGTTAGTTTTGTTGTTTTGCACCTTTTTGACTTGCTGTATACTTACCTCCGTTTTGTTCTATCTGCAGTCACTCACCCGGAACCTTCACCCAACCTCTGCCTGATGGTCGGCGGCTGCCGAGCCATTACTGGACCTACCACTGCACCCTCAACAACCCATCCACGCCACCCGCTCTGTTCCCTGGATTATTCAGCCTCACTCGTGGATCTATTAAATAAACACTCACCTTTGTTTCAATTTACCTTGTCCTGGTCTGCTTCTGGGTTCTGGCTTAGTAAACCGTGACAGAACGATCCGGCCAGTAATGAACCCAGCGGACCTGGACTCTGTTCGCCATGCCATTACCCATCAGGAGAAGATGTTGGGCCATCATAGCACGGAGCTACAGGAGATCGCGTTGGCAGTTCGGAACCTTTCTACCGGTCTGACGGAGGTCCAGAACCAGCGCAAGTTTCCGGTGGAGGATCCACTACCGGTTTCACCCATCTCGCCTGCCGCTTCTGGAGCTGTGTCCTTCCGTGAGCCCAAGGTTCCGGCGCCGGATAAATATGAGGGGGAGCTGGGAAGATGCCGTTCTTTCCTTATGCAGTGTGGGTTAGTGTTCGATCTACAGCCCTACTCTTATGCCACAGACAAGGCTAGGATAGCCTTTGTGATTGAGTTGCTGCGTGGTCGAGCGCTGGAGTGGGCTTCAGCCGTTTGGGAACGACAAGACCCCTGCATGGCTTCATACCAGGGGTTCACGGCCGAGATGAGGAAGCTCTTCGACCATTCCGTCCGAGGGAGGGACGCAGCTAGGCGCCTGTTTTCGCTTCACCAAGGAACTCGCAGCGTGGCCGACTTCGTGATCGAGTTCAAGACGTTGGCTGTGGAGAGTGGGTGGAATGAGGAGTCTCTGCAAGCGGCCTTTTACCAGGGTCTGTCGGAGCAGCTCAAGGATGAGTTGATCTCCTATCCGGAGCCTAGTGACCTGGACAGCTTGGTAGCCTTGTCTATTCGGGTGGAAAAATCGAGTCCGAGAGCGAAGGAGGGAGAAGCAATGGGTTCCGTCCAATCGATCAGCTTCTCAGGTTCCAGTCGGGTCGGGGATTGGACCAGAATACGTCGATCATCGTCCACCACACAGGATTAGTGGAGAGGTCCTGTCTCCCGATTCTGAACCAATGCAAGTAGGGCGGCACGGGTTAACCAAGGAGGAACGCCAACTCAGACGTAAGACTAACTGTTGCCTCTACTGTGGTGGTTCGGGACATTACCTCGCCACCTGTTCCCGGCGGTCGTCAAACTGCGCGGCTCGCTAAAGTTGGGAGGACTTTTAGCGAGCCAGTTTCGACCTCTCAATACCTCTGTCAGACCCCGTTTCCCGGCTACCCTTATGAACAGGAATCAGAGCTTAGCGATTAACGCTTTTATCGATTCAGGTGCCGATGGAAGCTTTCTTGATGCCGAGTTGGTGGAACAGCTGGGGCTTTCCAAGGAGCAATTGCCGGAAGCCATTGAAGCGACCACTCTGAACGGCAGTAGTCTGGCACGTATCACGATGAGGACTGAACCGGTTAAGATGCTGTTGTCGGGGAATCATTCGGAGATGATTTCATTCTTCATTCTGCCGTCTTCCCATGTTCCTCTGGTCCTTGGATACCCCTGGCTGAAGGAACACAATCCCACGTTCGATTGGGTGACGGGCAAGGTAACGAAGTTGGAGCCTTGATTGTCATGCTAACTGTCTCAAGACTGCCTGTCCCCATTCGGTTCCCAGTCAGGTGATTGAGGCTAAACCCCCAGATTTGTCCCTGGTTCCCGAGACATATCACGATTTGGGGGAAGTGTTCAGTAAGCAGAAGGCTCTGTCACTCCCTCCCCACCGACCATATGATTGTGCCATCAACCTGTTCCCTGGAGCTGTCTACCCCAAGGGAAGGTTATACAGTATCTCCCGACCTGAACGTGAGGCTTTGGAGACCTACATCAAGGAGTCCCTAGCTGCTGGTCTCGTTCGTCCCTCGTCATCACCCCTGGGGGCAGGATTCTTCTTTGTGGGTAAGAAGGATGGCTCTCTTCGACCGTGTATTGATTATCGGGGGGTTGAATGACATCACGGTCAAGAACAAGTATCCCCTGCCCTTGATGAGTTCTGCCTTCGACTCCTTACAGGGTGCTACGGTGTTCACCAAGCTAGACCTACGCAATGCGTATCACATGGTCCGGATCAAGAGAGGGGACGAAGTGGTTGACGGGTTTCAATACACCGATGGGTCACTTCGAGTATCAGGTGATGCCGTTTGGACTGACCAATGCTCCAGCGGTATTCCAGAGTATGGTGAACGACGTCCTGAGAGATATGATCGGTCTCTTTGTGTTTGTTTACCTGGATGACATTCTGATCTTCTCGAAGGAACCTTCCCGACCACGTCCAGCATGTCCGGCAGGTTCTGCAGCGATTGTTGGAGAATCGCCTGTTCGTGAAGGCCGAGAAGTGCGAGTTTCACGCCCACACGACATCCTTTCTCGGGTACATCATCTCCAGGGGAGAGATTAGGATGGACCAGGAGAAGGTTAGAGCGGTTCTGGAATGGGCCCAGCCCGGTACGAGATTGCAGCTCCAGAGATTTTTGGGGTTTGCGAATTTCTACCGCAGATTCATCCGGGATTACAGCCGTGTGGCCGCTCCGTTAACTGCCTTGACTTCCAGTATCAGGATCTTCAAGTGGAATCCGGAGGCGGATCGAGCGTTTCTGGATTTGAAGAGGCGATTCACCAACGCACCGATTCTCTCTCAACCGGACACGGCCCGTCAGTTCGCTGCGTTGAAGTGGACGCGTCTGATGTGGGAGTTGGCGCCATCCTGTCGCAGCGATGCTCCACGGACAGTAAACTCCATCCCTGCGCCTACTACTCTCGTCGCCTTTCGCCTGCGGAGAGGAATTACGATGTGGGTAACCGGGAGCTTCTCGCGGTGAAACTTGCCTTGGAGGAGTGGCGTCACTGGTTGGAGGGGCGGAGCAACCGTTTATTGTCTGGACTGACCACAAGAATCTTGCTTACGTGCAATCGGCTAGACGTCTCAACTCCCGTCAGGCCAGGTGGGCGTTGTTTTTCGGACGATTCAATTTTTCCCTGACGTTCCGACCTGGATCTAAGAACGGCAAAGGCGGACGCCTTGTCCCGGATGTTCTCCAAGACGGAGGAGAGTGGGTCCAAGACCGAGACAATTCTCCCCCGGAACTGCGTCGTGGGAGCTGTTAGGTGGAAGATTGAGGAGGAGGTGATGGCGGCCCTTCGGACGCAGCCCGGTCCCCGTAACGGTCCACCCGGTCGGTTGTTTGTGCCTGAGTCGGTTCGTCCTGCTGTCCTCAAATGGTCCCACGCCAGCAAGATGGCTTGTCACCCTGGCGTGGCTCGGACGATGGCGTTTCTTCGCAGACGTTTTTGGTGGCCTGCCATGGCCGAGGATACTCGGGGTTATGTTGCTGCCTGTCCAGTGTGTGCGCAGAATAAGAGTACCAATCGGCCCAGCTCTGGACTACTTCACCCCCCTTCCTATTCCCCGGCGACCATGGTCGCATCTGGCCCTGGACTTTGTCACTGGGTTGCCCGCTTCTGAGGGAAACACGGTCGTTCTGACTATCGTGGACAGATTCAGCAAGTTCGCCCACTTTGTGCCTATTGCCAAGCTTCCCTCTGCCTCGGAGACGTCCGAGATCCTGGTTAGGGAGGTTTTCAGGGTCCACGGTTTGCCCAGTGATATCGTTTCCGACCGTGGCCCTCAGTTTACCTCTGCTGTCTGGAAGTCCTTCTGTTTGGCCATTGGAGCTACAGTCAGCCTCACATCTGGTTTTCACCCCCAATCTAATGGTCAGGCGGAGAGAGCCAACCAGAAGATGGAATCCACGCTACGCTGCCTTGTCTCCTCCAACCCCACCTCCTGGGTCTCTCAGTTGCCTTGGGTTGAGTATGCCCACAATACTCTCCCTACATCTGCCACTGGGATGTCTCCCTTCCAGTGCCTGTATGGCTACCAACCTCCCTTGTTCCCTTCTCAGGAGAAGGAGCTCTCAGTGCCCTCTGTTCAGGCCCATATTCGTCGTTGCCACCGGACCTGGCATCGGGCCAGAAAGGCACTCCTTAGAGTTTCGGACCGGTATCAGCTCCAGGCGAATCGTCGCCGGATCCCCGCTCCCACCTATACCATCGGAGATAGGGTCTGGTTGGCCACACGGGATCTTCCTTTACGGACTGAGTCTAGGAAGTTGTTACCGAAGTTCATTGGTCCGTTTGTGGTGGAGAAGGTGATCAATCCGGTGGCAGTTCCACTCAAACTACCGAGGACGCTCAGAGTCCATCCCACCTTTCATGTCTCCTGCCTCAAGCCTGTTCTCCTCAGTCCTCTGTTGCCTCCTCCGCCTCCTCCTCCTCCTCCTCGGATGATCGGAGGTGGTCCTGCCTACACGGTGCGACGCATCATGGATTCCAGACGGCGGGGCCGGGGTTTCCAGTATCTCGTGGACTGGGAGGGGTATGGTCCTGAAGAGAGGAGTTGGATTCCGCGGCGACAGATCCTAGATGCTGACCTCATTCGTGACTTCTACCGCCTCCATCCTGGCGCTCCGGGAGTCCGCCCGGTGGCGTTCGATCGGAGGGGGGTACTGTAACGATCCCTGCAGTCTGAGTCGGTTTCTGTCTGGGTATTAGTTTTTCTGCTCGGGATCTCCAGTTTCCCGAGGGTTCTGGAACGCTCCCTGCCTGGTTGCCGGGCAACGTTGCTAGGCGGGAGCTCTCTTGATTTCCGCACCTGCATCCCATCAGCAATCTGCACACCTGGTCCTGATCATCACCCTTCTTAGGCTCTGTCCTAACATCCATTCCCTGCCGGATCGTTAGCCATGAACAGTATGTTTGTCCGTGTATCAGCCTTGGAACTTCTAGCGTTAGTTTTGTTGTTTTGCACCTTTTTGACTTGCTGTATACTTACCTCCGTTTTGTTCTATCTGCAGTCACTCACCCGGAACCTTCACCCAACCTCTGCCTGATGGTCGGCGGCTGCCGAGCCATTACTGGACCTACCACTGCACCCTCAACAACCCATCCACGCCACCCGCTCTGTTCCCTGGATTATTCAGCCTCACTCGTGGATCTATTAAATAAACACTCACCTTTGTTTCAATTTACCTTGTCCTGGTCTGCTTCTGGGTTCTGGCTTAGTAAACCGTGACAGCAAATTGATTTCTGAGATACAAATAATATTACTACACAGATCATACACATAACAATAGCTAGCAAACCAGCTAACGTTAGCTAGCTAGCTAACAGTACGCTTTAACTTGCAATGAAAACGACTTTCTGACAAAATTAGAAACGTATAATATCTGAAAATGTAGCTAGACTCTTACCCATATACATGGATGAACTCTTCACCCTCTATGTAATGGATGCCATGGCTGCCCTTAGTTTGAAGATGTAATCCGGAGACAGTTGGACTCTCTCCGCATTTGGCAATCATCTCTTTGCTTCCACTGTGCATTCCACTGATTAAACTTCTTCCATGACAAAGACATAATTTCTTCCCCACCATTGTCATCAGAAGACTCTACAATGTCTGGTTCAATGAAATGTTTTTATATAAATCAGGGATTTACTCATTGTCTGATTCATTTTCAGAATCAGAGAGAGTCAGCATGGCACGATCCTCCTCCAAAAAGTAATCCAGCAAAACTTTTTCAGTTCTCCATGATACAGTATCTTTAAAAAAAAGCTGCGGTAGAAATTATTATCCACACATACTGAGCAGCTCATGTTATAGACAGAAGCATGCTACATGGACCAATCCGAACTCATCTCTCGGCATGTCCAGCCCATCCATTATCTCTTATCTATTTTTCCGTGGCTAAACCAACTAGGCTTGTAATTTAACAATTGTATTCGTATTTACAGATGGCATACAAGGTTTTTATTAAGGCACATGAAAGTTCACATGTTCCAGAAATCAAATGCCTCTCCTGTGAAGTAGTGACCTGCAACATAAGCCTAGCTTCTTGAAACAGGTCACATATAGTATATTGATTTTTCTTCCAAGGAATGTGCTCCTATGAGTCCTTTTGGAAATAGAAATGTGCATATCAATATTTTGAAGATGCACCTCGTGTGAATGTAGTGTGTATAAATGGGCATTCTAATTCATGGCAGGTGCTTGTGCATGTTTGAGTGAAATGGTAGACTCAGAGGATTGGATTAGACATGCTACTAGATGACTGCCTGCAGCTGCAGCCTCCCTATGATATGGCCCTGACTCTTGCCTGCAGCTGGAAAGGGGGGGAGAGGGGGGCAGAGGGTAGTGTGTGTGTGTCTGTATGTGAGAAATGGAGGGAGGGAGGGAGGGGGTAGTGTGTGTGAGGGGGTAGTGTGTGTGTGTGTGTGTGGGTGTGTGTGAGGGGGTGGGGAAAGGTAGTGTGTATGTGTGTGAGGCGGTGTGGAGGTGGGGTGAGGTAGTATGTGTGTGTGTGTGTGTGTGTGTGTGTGTGTGTGTTTGTGAGGGGGTAGGGTGGGGTGAGGTACAGTGCCTTGCAAAAGTATTCATCCCCCTTGGCGTTTTTCCTATATTGTTGCATTACAACCTGTAATTTAAATTGATTTTTATTTGGATTTAATGTAATGGACATACACAAAATTGTCCAAATTGGTGAAGTGAAATTAAAAAAATTACTTGTTTCAAAAAATTCTAAAAAATAAATAACGGAAAAGTGGTGTGTGCGCATGTATTCACCCCCTTTGCTATGAAGCCCCTAAATAAGATCTGGTGCAACCAATTATCTTCAGAAGTCACATAATTAGTTAAATAAAGTCCACCTGTGTGCAATCTAAGTGTCACATGATCTGTCACATGATCTCAGTATATATACACCTGTTCTGAAAGGCCCTGGAGTCTGCAACACCACTAAGCAAGGGGCACCACCAAGCAAGCGGCACCATGAAGACCAAGGAGCTCTCCAAACAGGTCAGGGACAACGATGTGGAGAAGTATAGATCATGGTTGGGTTATAAAAAAATATCCGAACATCCCATGGAGCACCATTAAATACATTATTAAAAAACGGAAAGAATGTGGCACCACAACAAACCTGCCAATAGAGGGCCGCCCACCAAAACTCACGGACCAGGCAAGGCGGGCATTAATCAGAGAGGCAACAAAGAGACCAAAGATAACCCCGAAGGAGCTGCAAAGCTCCACAGCGGAGATTGGAGTATCTGTCCATAGGACCACTTTAAGCCGTACACTACACAGAGCTGGGCTTTACGGAAGAGTGGCCAGAAAAAAGCCATTGCTTAAAGAAAAAAATAAGCAAACACCTTTGGTGTTCGCCAACAATGCCTTTTGGGAGACTCCCCAAACATACGGAAGAAGGTACTCTGGTCAGATGAGACTAAAATTTAGCTTTTTGGCCATCAAGGAAAACGCTATGTCTGGCGCAAACCCAACACCTCTCATCACCCAGAGAACACCATCCCCACAGTGAAGCATGGTGGTGGCAGCATCATGCTGTGGGGATGTTTTTCATCGGCAGGGACTGGGAAACTGGTCAGAATTGAAGGAATGATGGATGGCGCTGAATAGTGATGCACGCTCAGGTTTTCTGTTTGTTTCACAATAAAACATATTTTGCATCTTCAAAGTGGTAGGCATGTTGTGTAAATAAAATAAAAATCAATTTTAATTCCAGGTTGTAAGGCAACAAAATAGGAAAAATGCCATACTTTTGCAAGCCACTGTGTGTGTGGGGGGGGTGAGGTAGTGTGTGCAATTTAGCTCTCACAGTCTCATCTCAGAATTAGATGTTCATCCATGTTTCTCAAATGTCAAATTTCAAAGTTGTTTCAAATGTCAAATTTCAAAGTTGTTTCAAACGTCAAATGTAAAAGTTTTTAAGGTTATGTTTAGGCATTAACTCAAAAGGTTTAAGGTTAGGGTTAAGTTGAGGTATTAATTCCAAAATCTTAAGGTCAGGCATTAAGTAGTGTGTGTGTGTGTAGATGTACGTCCTCGATCTGCATGTGTCCATCTACAATGTACGTGTGTATGTGTGTGTGTGTGAGAGAGAGAGAGAGAGCATCAGAGCATCAGGAGGTTTCTAATTTCATTTCTATTTTGGACGACCACTCCTTTGCTCATCCTCTTGTTGTGCTGAATAAGTAAGACTTGCAGATTGTCTTTTGCTGAAAGCAGAATTTTGCTAACTGTTCCCCCTTTAGTTATCTATTCTTGGCCTAGCCAGCCTTGAAATGTTAGCTCTTATTTCATAGTGCATGTCATTACCCAAGTAGTGGGATCAATACTCTTTCTCCACTCTCTGTATATACACACACACACACACGCACCACACGGTAAACCTCCTGTCCTGGCTGCTTATTATGAAAAGAGTTAGTAATTATGAGAAGTATTTATTGGGATGTCTTGGCACGACATTCATCAACGACACCCCAGGGATTCATATTCCATTATTCCATCGCCAGGTTGATCCGATTCAGCCTATTCATATCAGCTGTGTTTGCAGATTTACTTAATATAACACCCAAGCAAAGCACATATAAGAAAGGGTATGGAAGTCGGCCATAATAACGGCCATCTTTAAATCAGGCGACCCTGCTGATGTGAGTAACTACAGGCCCATTAGTATACTACCTGTGGTGTCAAAGATTGTTGAAAAGTGTGTAGCAGAACAACTGATTGCCCACCTCAACAACAGCCCCTTCACATTACATTCCATGCAGTTTGGCTTCAGAGCGAAACACTCCACAGAAATGGCCAACTGCTTTTTTCTGGAAAATGTGAAGTCCAAGATGGACAAAGGGGGCGTTGTTGGGGCTGTGTTTCTGGACCTAAGGAAGGCTTTTGATACTGTTAACCATGAGATTCTCATCACAAAATTGTCCAAGTTCAACTTTTCCCCCGATACCTTGAGATGGATGAAATCATACCTTGAAGGCAGAACTCAGTGTGTCAGAGTGAGCAATGAGCTGTCGCCCACTCTTAGCTATGATGTGGGTGTGCCCCAAGGGTCAATACTGGGGCCCCTCCTGTTCAGCCTGTACATTAATGATCTGCCTTCTGTATGTACTGGGTCTGAAGTTCAAATGTATGCAGATGATACAGTGATATATGTGCGTGCAAAGAGCAAACAACAAGCTGCACAAGAACTCACTACTGTAATGGTCCAGGTTACAAAGTGGCTCAGTGACTCGTGTTTGCATCTCAATGTGAAAAAAACAGTTTGCATGTTCTTCACAAAGGGGGCAACAGATGCTACTGAGCCAGAAGTCTATGTGTCAGGGGAGAAGCTCCAGGGGGTATCTGATTTTAAGTACCTTGGCATCATACTTGATTCCAACCTCTCTTTTAAAAAGCATGTGAAAAAGGTAATTCAAATAACCAAATTCAACCTAGCTAATTTCCGATTTATACGAAATTGTTTGACTACAGAGGTAGCAAAACTGTACTTCAAATCTATGATACTCCCCCACTTAACATACTGCTTGACTAGTTGGGCCCAAGCTTGCTGTACAACAGTAAGACCTATTCAGTCTGTCTACAAACAGGCTCTCAAAGTGCTTGATAGGAAGCCCAATAGCCATCATCACTGTCACATCCTTAGAAAGCATGAGCTCCTGAGTTGGGAAAATCTTGTGCAATACACCGATGCATGTCTTGTATTCAAGATCCTAAATGGCTTGGCTCCCCCTCCACTCAGTATTTTTGTTAAACAGAAAACCCAAACATATGGCAGCAGATCCACAAGGTCTGCCATGAGAGGTGACTGTGTCGTTCCCCTAAGGAAAAGCACCTTTAGTAAATCCGCTTTTTCTGTGAGAGCTTCCCATGTCTGGAATACACTGCCATCAGACACACATAACTGCACCACATATCACACTTTCTCAAAATGATTGAAGACATGGCTAAAGGTCAATCAGATTTGTGAACATGGTCCCTAGCTGTGTGTTGCCGCTTTCCATGTCTGTTGTCTGTAACTTGTGAGGTGTGGAAACACTTTGTTGCTTTTATGAATTTTGTCTTGTTGCTTTTTGTTCTATGTTGCTCGGTCTGTATGCTACGTCTTGTTTGTCCTATGTTGCTATGTCTGTATGATATGTCTTGTTCTATGTTGTTATTGTCTATATTGTAATTGTTTTTAATAACCTGCCCAGGGACTGCGGTTGAAAATTAGCCGGCTGGCTAAAACCGGCACTTTTACTGAAACGTTGATTAATGTGCACTGTCCCTGTAAAAATAAACTCAAACTTAAACTTAAACTTAAACTTAAACATCCCTAGCCAAGCACAGGTCATTCAGAAAAGAGGTACATTTCCAAGACTTCCACTTCTACCAATGTTGGCTACCAGGGTTGTGTTCAGTAGGTACGAAAATTCTCTGAAACTAACTGAGACAGGGCGGTACTGTCTGAACGTGTCCAATAAGAAACGTTTGTTTTCGTTTACCGTTGCAAAGGTGTGCCCTAATGAACATGACCCAGGTTTGGATCCAGATAGCCAAAGTGACATGGTAGCTCCAGAAAAATTGGAGAGGAGGCAAAGGACTGTACTGGGAGATTGTGTAATGCCCTAGTCAAAAGATCCTATAGGATTAGTGATTTTTCCAATATAATTTTGTGTCACCTGAATCAGAATCCTATTGGAATTCTATTGGACTACATTATTCCTATTGGGAATCAAAAGTAATCCTATTGGACCCTACATGGTTCTCGCAATCCTATAGGATTTCACATCACCTCTATCAGAATCCTATTGGAATCCTATTGGATCCTATAGGTTTTCCTATAGTCTTGTAGGATTTTATCACCCCAATCAGAATCCTATTAGAATTTTTTCTTAATTTAACCCATTCAATTATAGTTTGTCATTACACAAAAATGCATGCACGCATGACTGTAAGTCGCTTTGGATAAAAGCGTCTGCTAAATGGCATATTATATATTATTATTAGTTCCAGTCCAATACAACAACATTAATTACAAAATGTTTGTTGATCGTAAACAACAGTTCTAAATCCATTTCTGTTTTATTCAGAGTGACTGATGATGTCACAGCTAGCACAAGCCCACAGTGTTAATTAGCCTTACTCCCAAATTCAGCTTGCCACCTATGGCTGTGCAGAGAATCTCTGGTTTTCTAACATTATTATTCTACTTGTTTTATCCTTTACTATGCTTGATTGCAATACATTTGAGTACAGCATTTGTTTCCTGACGAAGTTGTCAATGTTTTAGTCATATTTTCATCATTGTACAGCATTTTATGCACTAATTTTTATGCTAGCTAAGAAACTACTGTTAGAAACATTTTGCCTGTCATCTGACTAGCTAGCTAGCTAATTATAGCCATTTATGTCATTTTTGCAGATGATAAATGTTTTTTCTTGTTTGTTATTGCTAAATACAGTATATGTGCCTTATTATAGGCAAGTCAACCCAGTTTTCATGATTTCTGGTAGATCATCAAAATAAATCGATCACATCACGTTTTTGGACTCATTCAGCAGTTTTTACCTAATAGGCTCTACGCACGCATCACTTCTGCATTGGCGTAAGGATGCTTGGGCATTTCCGGTTACCGGAAAAAAACATTAGACAGTGACAGTAGACCGTTATGATGGCAGAGATGAAGTTTACAAGGTGTTTGTTGGAGTTGCCTAAAGTATCTGTTAATGATATACGGAGGGTCGTCCAGACATCCAGTACGACACCACGTAGCAAACTGGATAAAGGCTTCACATTTTACGTTTCTTATTTTCTTTGCAACTTTGAAGGTAATGTGCTAACGCTAGCTAGCCTGAGCTAGAAGCCTTGCTTTGGTGTTTTAAGTTATGACTCCGTCCTGCTTCAGGTTAATCATGCTTTAAATAAAGTTTAATCGTGTATATACCTCTCACTTCATGTGTTTGTACTTTTTTGAAAGTATCAGGTAAAAACAGGGCTACAAATGAGATCTCTGTGAGAGCCCACTGCTACCGCTCAATGAAGAAACTAAAGCCACCACACCAGCTGAGAGTAGGACTAGATTAAGTGACACGTTCAAAGTTCTGTTGAACTTGTTCAAGGTTCCGTTCAACACATGTTTTACTTGTTTAATGTTACCACAGCTTTGATTGCCATTGCTAAGAGAACACTTTAAGAGAACACTTAAGTAGAACTAGAATTTTAGTGGTTTTCACGATAGCTGAACAGTGGTAGCCTAATACAGACCAGGGTAGCTGAGTGGGAATTGCCATGCTTTGTTGTTGGGTATGTTGTAAACAAATTGGAGTTTGGTTTGAAATGTAAACAATAATGAGATTACTACTTTTTCCTGACTTGATGACTGCAATGACAGTAACATATTCCACTCAGCTGTTCTTCAAACTGCTGATGTTCTACTCAAAACTGTCCTGTCATCTTTACTTCTTTCTTTATAAACATATGGCCCAACTTCCTTGCTTTTGTACTTGATGTTTCTACTTTTCAAGAGGAATTAGGAGCAAAACCTTCACTCGACTGTTGTTATTGGTACTAGGATACAATGTTCATGTGAGATTTGACAGTCTCCTCATCCAGCCAAATACCCACAGCCCCTAGTACAGTATACAGGAAGTTAGCCCATGTATTTATGATGCGGCTTACAGTTGACTGGTGGATTTTGAATCTGTGGGCCAGATCCTTCTGCATCAGACCCAATGACAAGTAATTCATGAAGAGAAAAAATTTGTCAATGGGTTGAAGAACCTGAAAAGAGTAAGAATTCCATTATTACCTCATTACACAAATAGATTGTTACTGGCTTAACTTTGAAGATGATAAGATGATGCAAAATATCTTGCTTTGTAAGAACAACTGTCACCCGTATGATCTTACAGGTGGCTGGCTCTATCTGCTTCCAAAAGGCCATCAGGTGGGCATGACTTGCAAACCTGTGGGACATACGTGTTACATTTCTATATGTTAAGTGTCCATACACAACATTAAATTGCAAGCATGTTAGCATCCTTATTGACAGTTATACAACATCTTAGAACATTTGGCACTAAGGTCAGAAACTGGACCACGTACACGTCAGTCCTTTTGCTTACTGCTCTTCTCAGTATTTTAAAATACAATTAATGCGCTAGTAGATAGCCTAGATCTAGATAGTTTCAGATAGATACTTTACTCATCCCGAGGGAAATTCAAGGATTCCAGTAGCTTACAACAACACATATCACACATGCAACATTTAAACAGATAATAATACTAGTCATTGTTGACAGCTCAAATACATAGGCCTACATATTAAACACATTGGACATTTTAATTTACCTTGTGAAAAACCTTATGTCATCATCAGATCCAGCAAACCGCTCCAAGCAGAACTTGCTGCTGATAGTTATCTCCTCAATTTGATTTCGGAGCCTTGCTATCTCTACACTAAGTTCTTCATTGTGGTCAAGGGACATATCCAGCGCAGCAGGTTCAGTACTGTTGCAGTTGTCATGGTCAGGAGGACAGTCCAATTCCACAGACGGATCATTCATGGTTTCTGTGTTGGGACGCTCAGTCCTTTCCCAAACTCCGGGCCGTGGGGCTGGAAGACTGAAATTGTTCCATTGAAACAGCACTGGAACAGCTCCCTTCTTCAGACATCTGCGCCCAGCTGGAGTCAGAGGCTCTATCACATCTTCACTTAGAAAGTGTCGGCTGCAGACTCGTGTGTTTGTTGTAAGAAAGTTGACTCGTCGAATGTTAATCACCCACCGTTTATGTAATTCATTGTCTTTGGGAAAAGTAAAAAAACTAACAGAAGAATTGCATCTGGCAGACACTGTACATTGCGGCACACAGCAGTGATGGGTGGAAGAGCTGTCATCCCGTTTTTGAAAGGACACTTTCATACGTTTACACGTCATCGTGTTATAAGTCAAGACTAAGTATTACAAGTAAAAACATTAACATAAACATTAAGATAAACAACAACAACGACGAAAATGAACAGTTTCGGATGTTTTTGATGACAAGCATTCAATGCTAGCACACGGTAGCACAGCATTCTACGATAACCGGAAGTTTACATCCATCCTGAGATTTAACCGGAAATACGTCATGCTCGCCTGTGCATATCTCCTATTAACTACAAAACTATTGGAAATTAATCTTCCTAAAACCTTGTTGTTTTGACAAGTGGCAATTAATCACTCATATTGATTAGGGGGGAAATCAGTTTATATGCGCTGTTGAAACTAACGCAACTCAAAAACCAAATGGAACTGGAAATATTGTTGTAGTGGGCAGTACTATATGACATGTGTATATACAGTATATATGATATTATAAATACCTCACATGCGACTCATAATAAGACTAAGCAATTAGCCTATTAAAATGTTTATCTGACTCCATAAGATAAATAGCAATATGCAAGAGACTACATTGAGGGAAAAAAGTATTTGATCCCTTGCTGATTTTGTACGTTTGCCCACTGACAAAGACATGATTAGTCTATAATTTTAATGGTAGGTTTATTTGAACAGTGAGAGACAGAATAACAACAACAAAATCCAGAAAAACGCATGTACAATTTTTTATAAATTGATTTGCATTTTAATGAGGGAAATAAGTATTTGACCCCCTCTCAATCAGAAAGATTTCTGGCTCCCAGGTGTCTTTTATACAGGTAACGAGCTGTATAAAGTGTCTCTCACTGTTCAAATAAACCTACCATTAAAATTGTAGACTGATCATTTTTTTGTCAGTGGGCAAACGTACAAAATCAGCAGGGGATCAAATACTTTTTTCCCTCACTGTATAGTTGAGGTGCAGTAATAGGCAATGAAGAAATGCCTGAGAATGGAATTTTAAATACAAGTATTGTGTAATTACTTTGTATAATGAATGGATTCACATACAAGGCATAAAGCTTAAGTTACAAGCATTACAAGGCATTATTCTAATCATGAACAGAGATGCCTACTGGGCCAGAGGCCTAGAAGCCTAGGAGATTAAATTGATCATACAACCTTCCTCCATGGACTGGATACAGGAGAAGATAGAGAACAAAGGCATTCAATTCCATTTATAATATCTGAAGGTGTAATCTTTCAACCCAAAACCAACCACCATTGACCAATCAAACGATACCAAGTTTACAGTAATCTAAACACTCCCAGGCCCAATCTCCACAGGGTGTCACAGCATTTAAAGGCTTGTGCGGAGGGTGAGACCAAAGTAAATTAGACAGAATTCCTGAGAAGACAATAAAAAGTATTTGCGTAATAGAATAATTCAAAGTTCACCCTGTACAGATACAAGTAACCACAGAGATAATACATCCATATTGATAGCATCAGAGTGTTTATACTTGCGTACATTGATTATGTTGTTTCGTTTCCGCTGTACAGACGCTGTCCATGTTTTGTCCCATGTCCGTTGGTCTCGTGAGTACCATGTATTGTGCTCTTCTTGTTTACTTGTCTCGTCCTGTGTATTGTGTAGAGGTTACACCTCACTCTTTGTTTGGGTTACATCCCTTTGATATATATACAGTGGGGGGAAAAAGTATTTAGTCAGCCACCAATTGTGCAAGTTCTCCCACTTAAAAAGATGAGAGAGGCCTGTAATTTTCATCATAGGTGCACGTCAACTATGACAGACAAATTGAGATTTTTTTCTCTCCAGAAAATCAATTTGTAGGATTTTTAATGAATTTATTTGCAAATTATGGTGGAAAATAAGTATTTGGTCACCTACAAACAAGCAAGATTTCTGGCTCTCACAGACATGTAACTTCTTCTTTAAGAGGCTCCTCTGTCCTCCACTCGTTACCTGTATTAATGGCACCTGTTTGAACTTGTTATCAGTATAAAAGACACCTGTCCACAACCTCAAACAGTCACACTCCAAACTCCACTATGGCCAAGACCAAAGAGCTGTCAAAGGACACCAGAAACAAAATTGTAGACATGCACCAGGCTGGGAAGATTGAATCTGCAATAGGTAAGCACCTTGGTTAGAAGAAATCAACTGTGGGAGCAATTATTAGGAAATGGAAGACATACAAGACCACTGATAATCTCCCTCGATCTGGGGCTCCACGCAAGATCTCACCCCGTGGGGTCAAAATAATCACAAGAACGGTGAGCAAAAATCCCAGAACCACACGGGGGGACCTAGTGAATGACCTGCAGAGAGCTGGGACCAAAGTAACAAAGCCTACCATCAGTAACACACTACGCCGCCAGGGACTCAAATCCTGCAGTGCCAGACGTGTCCCCCTGCTTAAGCCAGTACATGTCCATGCCCGTCTGAAGTTTGCTAGAGTGCATTTGGATGATCCAGAGGAGGATTGGGAGAATGTCATATGGTCAAATGAAACCAAAATAACTTTTTGGTAAAAACTCAACTCGTCGTGTTTGGAGGACAAAGAATGCTGAGTTGCATCCAAAGAACACCATACCTACTGTGAAGCATGGGGGTGGAAACATCATACATTGGGGCTGTTTTTCTGCAAAGAGACCAGGACGACTGATCCGTGTAAAGGAAAGAATGAATGGGGCCATGTATCGTGAGATTTTGAGTGAAAACCTCCTTCCATCAGCAAGGGCATTGAAGATGAAACGTGGCTGGGTCTTTCAGCATGACAATGATCCCAAACACACCGCCCGGGCAACGAAGGAGTGGCTTCGTAAGAATCATTTCAAGGTCCTGGAGTGGCCTAGCCAGTCTCCAGATCTCAACCCCATAGAAAATCTTTGGAGGGAGTTGAAAGTCTGTGTTGCCCAGCGACAGCCCCAAAACATCACTGCTCTAGAGGAGATCTGCATGGAGGAATGGGCCAAAATACCAGCACAGTGTGTGAAAACCTTGTGAAGACTTACAGAAAACGTTTGACCTGTGTCATTGCCAACAAAGGGTATATAACAAAGTATTGAGAAACTTTTGTTATTGACCAAATACTTATTTTCCACCATAATTTGCAAATAAATTCATAAAAAATCCTACAATGTGATTTTCTGGATTTTTTTTTCTCATTTTGTCTGTCATAGTTGACGTGTACCTATGATGAAAATTACAGGCCTCTCTCATCTTTTTAAGTGGGAGAACTTGCACAATTGATGGCTGACTAAATACTTTTTCCCCCAGTGTATATATATATATATATATTGTGACGTCACGAGAGGCTACACAGCTTTCAGCGGGATTGCTCAAGTAGTGCAAGGAGACAAGGTTCAAACAAAACAAGGATTTTATTATAGGTCTTGGGAAATTAACGAAAATATAACAAAATTCTGTTCTCTTGTGGCTCTTTAAGGGTTAACAGTTCAGGGATGTCTCTTCCACATCCAAAATCATAATTCTCACTCGCTCAGATAACTTTTCCCCAGCCTTACTGTAGTCCACGTTGCAGCTAGTGGCCAACCCAGCAAAAAGTCCTTCCAAATGTCTCTCACGTATTTCCACAGGTGCATATATCCAAAGGTGAGTATTTTCCCAAAGGTAAGTATCTCCAAATCCTTATATTCCTCATGGAAGTGGACGTGCAGCACTCTTGTCCTCCCGAGAGCCCAGCTTGGAGACTGTCTCTCTTCCCTTCCCAAACCTTCAGCTCATCAGCTCCTCATTTGTTTCAGCTGCGTGGGAAGATTGGCCATAGAGGGGTGGAGTTCCCGACCATACCAGCAGATGGAGCCATAGCTGTCTGGGTTTGCAGCCACCTCAGGGGATGTAACGTCCCTCCAGGACACAGCCTCTCGTGACATCACACATCCCCCCTCCTCGGGACCGACGTCCTCGTCGGGGTAAAGGCAGCGAAGAAGGCATCACGCCGGGAGAGGGCGTCCGCATTGCCGTGGTGCTTGCCAGACTGCTCTCTCTTCAACTCCTCCAACTCTAGGACCAGGGACTCAGCCTCCTGTTGTCTCTCCTTGAGTTTCTTACTGAACGCATCAGCCTTGGTTTTAGCAGAGTTTAGCTTCTGTTGAGCAGCTTTCAGTTCCTTCTCTCTCTCTGCCTCCGCATTCTTCATCTTGTTCTCCAACACCTTGTACTTCTCCTCTGCCTTCTTCTGGACCTCCTTACTACTGCGCAGGGTCTCCTCACACTCCTCGATGGTCCTGCGCAGCCTCTCCAGCTCCTCCTGTTGCTTAGGGAAGGAGCTCTGTTGGAGTTTAGCCTGGAGGATATCTAACTCTTCTGTCTTCATGTCTAACTGTTGCTTTAACAAACGATACCTCTCAGCGGTCCCCTTCAGACCAGACAGTTCTTTGTCCAGATTCTGTAGCTCCGTCTCTGTGTCGGTCTGGGCACCTGCCATCCCTATCAGAGCCCGGGGCGGGAGTGAGTAACTCGGAGGATTGCACCGGAGCCTTCCCAGGATGAGTCTTGCCTCTCCGTTTCCGAGGTACTCGGGTTATCCTCTCCTGAGACTCTCTCCAGAGTGGGTAAAAGGCTGGGCAGTCTCGTCCAATTAGGACAGGGACGGGGAGGGAATCAACCACCCCCGCCGTCGTGTGTATGGTTCCCCGTGTGCTGGTCATTGTAAGTTCAGTAATGGGGTATTCTCTGGTGTCCCCATGGACACAGGAAACTGGGAGGACTTTCCCCGGGGTCAGACACGTTGGGCCCACCAAATCCTTACGCACCAGGGGTGGCCCGGCTACCAGAATCCAGTAAGGCCTCCACATCATGGTGATTCACAGTTACCGGGCAGGTGGGGGGGGTCGATCTGGGCCGCCATCTACGACTCCCAAGAGCGAGGCAAAACGGTGTGTGGGTGCTGAGCTGGAGGACTCCGCAGTGGGCATAGGTTCATCGGCTGGTTTCCCACACTGCCAGGAGATATGTCCCATCTCCCCACACCGGTAACACTGTCGAGTTTCCCCCCTCCTGGTGTACTCTTCTTGGACCCGCCTGGTTTCTGGCTCCCCCTGGAGCCGGGATAAGTCCTGACGTGGCTGGGTTCGAGACCTTGGGGTCCTTTGGACGGGTTCTTCCCATTTGTGGTGGGGCCGCCCTCCTGGGGTCTTTTCGGGAAGCATTCAGCATCTCCGCTGTGGCCTGGTACTTTTCCACAGCTTCCACGGTCAGATCAGCCGTGGTCAAGGCCTGTTGACTGATGAACCGTTTTGCCTCATAAGGCAGGGGCGCGTAGGTAACGATCCACCACAACGGCCTCCACCACCGCCGCTGCTGTATTCCTCTGCGGATCCAGCCATTTCCTTGCGATTCGGACAAGTTCATGCATCTGCGCCCGAGGAGGTTGGTCTGGTTGGAAGGTCCAGCTGTGAAAGCGCTGGGCCATACCAAACTTTGTGAGTCCATATCTGCTGAGGATCTCAGACTTCAGGGCATCATAATCAGTAACCTGGTCAGGGCCCAGGTCCCGGACAGCATTCAGCGATTCCCCGGTTAGAAAGGGGGCTAACAGACCAACCCACTGTTGCTTGGGCCAGGCTTCCCTAGTGGCCGTGGCCTCAAATGCATGCAGGTATGCCTCAATGTCATCGGTAGCTCCCATCTTAGATATAAAGTCACTTGCCTTTATTGGGCGGGTATTTTGGACCACCCTCTGTCTCTGCAACTGCAATTCCTCTGCCTTCAGAAGGTTGGCTTTCTTTTGCTCCTCCAAGAGAGCCACGTTTGCTTGCATCTGGGCTTGCTGGCCAGCAACAAGGGCTTTCAATATGTCCTCCATTTCAGTCGGCGGGGAGCCTACGGCCAACTTGGAAAACTGGGTGATCAAACCTTCGGTATCCTCCTCTGACATGCACTATTAACGCTGAGCGTGCCCGTATTCTCCACCATCTGTGACGTCACGAGAGGCTACACAGCTTTCAGCGGGATTGCTCAAGTAGTGCAAGGAGACAAGGTTCAAACAAAACAAGGATTTTATTATAGGTCTTGGGAAATTAACGAAAATATAACAAAATTCTGTTCTCTTGTGGCTCTTTAAGGGTTAACAGTTCAGGGATGTCTCTTCCACATCCAAAATCATAATTCTCACTCGCTCAGATAACTTTTCCCCAGCCTTACTGTAGTCCACGTTGCAGCTAGTGGCCAACCCAGCAAAAAGTCCTTCCAAATGTCTCTCACGTATTTCCACAGGTGCATATATCCAAAGGTGAGTATTTTCCCAAAGGTAAGTATCTCCAAATCCTTATATTCCTCATGGAAGTGGACGTGCAGCACTCTTGTCCTCCCGAGAGCCCAGCTTGGAGACTGTCTCTCTTCCCTTCCCAAACCTTCAGCTCATCAGCTCCTCATTTGTTTCAGCTGCGTGGGAAGATTGGCCATAGAGGGGTGGAGTTCCCGACCATACCAGCAGATGGAGCCATAGCTGTCTGGGTTTGCAGCCACCTCAGGGGGATGTAACGTCCCTCCAGGACACAGCCTCTCGTGACATCACAATATATATACAGTTGAAGTCGGAAGTTTACATACACTTAGGTTGGAGTCATTAAAACTTGTTTTTCAACCACTCCACAAATTTCTTTCTAACAAACTATAGTTTTGGCAAGTCGGTTAAGACATCTACTTTATGCATGACACAAGTCATTTTTCAAAAAATTGTTTACAGACAGATTATTTCACTTATAATTCACCGTATCACAATTCCAGTGGGTCAGAAGTTTACATACACTAAGTTGACTGTGCCTTTAAACAGCTTGGAAAATTCCAGAAAATTATGTCATGGCTTTAGAAGCTTCTGATAGGCTAATTGACATCATTTGAGTCAATTGGAGGTGTACCTGTGGATGTATTTCAAGGCCTACCTTCAAACTCAGTGCCTCTTTGCTTGACATCATGGGAAAATCAAAAGAAATCAGCCAAGACCTCAGAAATAGAATTGTAGACCTCCACAAGTATGGTTCAACCTTGGGAGCAATTTCCAAATGCCTGAAAGTACCAAATTAATCTGTACAAACAATAGTACGCAAGTATAAACACCATGGGACCACGCAGCCGTCATACCGCTCAGGAAGGAGACGCGTTCTGTCTCCTAGAGATGAACGTACTTTGGTGCGAAAAGTACAAATCCATCCCAGAACAACAGCAAAGGACCTTGTGAAGATGCTGGAGGAAACAGGTACAAATGTATCTATATCCACAGTAAAACGAGTCCTATATCGACATAATCTGAAAGGCCGCTCAGCAAGGAAGATGCCACTGCTCTAAAACCGCCATAAGAAAGCCAGACTACGGTTTGCAACAGCACATGGGGACAAAGATCGTACTTTTTGGAGAACTGTCCTCTGGTCTGATGAAACAAAAATAGAACTGTTTGGCCATAATGACCATTGTTATGTTTGGAGGAAAAAGGGGGTGGCTTGCAAGCCGAAGAACACCATCCCAACCGTGAAGCACGGGGGTGGCAGCATCATGCTGTGGGGGTGCTTTGCTGCAGGAGGGACTGGTGCACTTCACAAAATAGATGGCATCATGAGGAAGGAAAATGATGTGGATATATTGAAGCAACATCTCAAGACATCAGTCAGGAAGTTAAAGCTTGGTCGCAAATGGGTCTTCCAAATGGATAATGACCCCAAGCATACTTCCAAAGTTGTGGCAAAATGGCTTAAGGGCAACAAAGTCAAGGTATTGGAGTGGCCATCACAAAGCCCTGACCTCAATCCTATAGAAAACTTGTGGGCAGAACTGAAAAAGCGTGTGTGAGCAAGGAGGCCTACAAACCTGACTCAGTTACACCAGCTCTGTCAGGAGGAATGGACCAAAATTCACCCAACTTATTGTGGGAAGCTTGTGGAAGGCTACCTGAAACGTTTGACCCAAGTTAAACAATTTCTATGCAATGCTACCAAATACTAATTGAGTTTATGCAAAGTTCTGACCCACTGGGAATGTGATAAAATAAATAAAAGCTTAAATAAATCATTCTCTCTACTATTATTCTGACATTTCACATTCTTAAAATAAAGTGGTGATCCTAACTGACCTAAGACAGGGAATTTTTACTAGGATTAAATGTCAGGAATTGTGAAAAACTGAGTTTAAATGTATTTGGCTAAGGTGTATGTAAACTTCCGACTTCAACTGTTATATATATATATATATATATATATATATATATATATATATATATATATATATATATATATATATATATATATATATATATATATATATATATATGCGTTTGTGTTAGGTGGAGTAAATAAAACCCCTAATACGTATTCCTGTGCCTGTCTTCTAATCATTATATAACGTGACAATGAAGGCCTGATTCACACAGTCCCCTCTGAACAGTTGATGTTGAGATGTGTCTGTTACTTGATTTGTGTGAAGCATTTATTTGAGTTCTGAGGCTGGTAACTCTAATGAACTTATCCTCTGCAGCAGAGGTAACTCTGGGTCTTCTATTCCTGTGGCGGTCCTCATGAGAGCCAGTTTCATCATAGCGCTTGATGGTTTTTGCGACTGCACTTGAAGAAACTTTCAAAGTTCTAGAAATGTTCCGTATTGACTGACCTTCATGTCTTAAAGTAATGTCGTTTCTCTTTGCTTATTTGAGCTGTTCTTGCCATAATATAGACTTGGACTATTACCAAATAGGGCTATGTTCTGTATACCCCCCTACCTTGTCACAACACAACTGATTGGCTTAAACACATTAAGAAGGAAATAAATTCCACAAATTAACTTTTAAGGCACACCTGTTAATTGAAATGCATTCCAGGTGACTACCTCATGAAGCTGGTTGAGAGAATGCCAAGAGTGTGCAAAGCTGTCATCAATGCAAATGGTGGCGATTTGAATAATCTCAAATTTGTTTAACACTTTTTTTGGTTAATACATGATTCCATATGTGTTATTTCATAGTTTTGATGTCTTCACTATTATTCTACAATGTAGAAAATAGTTTAAAAAAAGAAACCCTGGAATGAGTAGGTGTGTCCCAACTTTTGACTGGTACTGTATATTTCTCACTAGTTTAACCATTTACAGAGTTACATTTTTTTCTTATGCACCATTTAACCGGGCGCTCTAGAAAGCGTTCCCATAGTGACTGTGCAGCAGCCCATTAATTCGCCCTGCCTACTTATTATAACCTATCAAGCCATATTATTTATAGTATTCTATTCATTGTTATTTCAGACCACGGTGTATGGATAATACAGTTGGATAAATACAGCTTTATTGGACAATCTCACAGCTAAATATCCCACAGAAACCTGAACATTTATGTTAAACTGCAATCAAGGTTAAAGACCAGTAAACTGAGGAACAGCCTCTCTCCCATGTCTCCGGAGCAGATCTCCATATCTTTGCCTAATCACACCAGTGATGATTCCCTGAGGTTCTCAACCTCTTCAACACAACATCACACTATGGGATAGGTTCTAAAATCTGATAAGATTTCTTATTTTATTGGAATCCTATAATATTTTTTGACTTGGGTGATGATGATGTACAGTGGTAAGTGACAGTTGCAGCCTAATGGTTGTCTACCTCACTCTGGTTCCCTCCTCTGACTGACTGGCTGTCTACTCCTGGACAGGGCCTGGAAAGGGGAATGTTTTTCCAATGTGTCTACTGTACTGTATGTGTAGTAAAATGATGTAATCTACAACCTTCCATAGGTCCCTGCCCCTCCCTTTCCCTACAGTATGTTTCAGAGGGACAAACTTCTGGTAAACTAGCTTTGATGGCTCTTCTACATGCAACCATCAGAGTTTCTCCCCAAGCCTCACTCATGAGGGCATCTGCAGGAGTTGTAGACTCCAGACTGCAAGCTGTAGCTCCCAGTCACTCTAACCATCCCCCAATCCAGTGTCTGATGTGACTCTAGCTTCAGACCTCAGCCAACACATCACGGTGTCATGATAAATATTCCTGAGAGGGCCCACCGAAGGCTCCTCTGAGATAGAGCAAAGACAGATCTTATCTGGGGGGGGGAGGGGGCGCACGCACACACAGTAGACACCCAGTGAATATCCAGTCGCCATCAGAGATAAATGGAGAGGATGCACTGTGAATAATTTACACCCAGCCAAAATAAGAATCAAAAAGCTGTTCCCTCTCAGAGCCCCAGGGGATATGCTGAGCACAAAGCTCAAAGGATTGGAGGGAGGGGGAGCAGCTAGGAGCAGGGGGTGAATCTCAATTGTATGTCCTTGATTCCTTGCATCCTCTCTCCATGCTTCCTTCTCAAAACTCATTGGAAAAGAAGGCCAGTGTAATCTGCATCTATGATAGATTATAAGCAAATGATGCAATGGCATGTCAAATGTTGCTCGTATGTAAATCACACCACTCTTTGGGTGCTCTCTCTCTCTCTCTCTCATTATCTGCTGAGTGTGGAAAAAGAGCAGAGTATTCTGCTGACAAATGGGAATTCAATGATTTGATCTGATGGAGAAGTGCTGCAGGTTGGATCCCACAGACTGACTGACTGGCTGACTGAGGCATAGTGGGTAGATTCTCTTGGTGGTTTGGGATTACAAAGTGTACATCAATCTATGTAGGGGGATTGTTTGACTTCAGGCAGGGCAAACTAAATGTAATCACAGAAATACGATGTTAGGCGAGAGGATGGATGGATTGATGGATTGATGGAAGAGAAAAAAGGTTTTATGGGGGACAAAAGACTAACTCAAGACCTACAGACACTAGGTAGCGTAATCTCGGTAGTGTTACATTTGATCTGAGCAGTACCATAGATATAAAACAGTAGCTTTATGACATCAGCCTATCTAGAGTTCTATATCTATGACCGGTAACCCCCCACACACACACACACACACACACTGTTGTCATGACAACTAGCACCATTTCTAGTTCCAAATTAAATAGCTGGCCATCACCACTAAGCAAACCTCCCCTCCACCTGACATGGCACCCTATTATCTATGTAGTGCACTACTTTTGACCAGGGCCCATAGGAAATAAGGTGCCATTTGGGACACAGCCCATGTGTACTGAACCTCTTCATCTCCTGTAAGTCTTGGGCATTATCTAAACTCTCTCACCTTATATGGCAAACCTTCCCCCTCTCTTCCTGTCTGTTAGATGGTAATAGGAGCAGACAGCTCCAGTAGACTGGAAGTGAGCTGTTACAGGTAGATGTTAACTCAGTGTTATCACTACCTGAGATGCTGTCATCTTCAGTGCAGTCCACCACCACCACCAGCACCACTACCACCCCTATCTCCCAGGTAAACACACCGGTATTACCGCTACACTGCCTTCCATCTATCCTGTGACAGGTCCGCTCTCCCCGGCTCTTGTAATATTGGGACATTATCATGGGACATCATCAACGCTGTCATGGGTGGAGCCGCGGCCCAGACAACACGCAATCAATCCCTCATCTGCCATTCTCCTCTCTCTCTCTCCATTGCGCATCCCCTCATCCCCCACTCCTCGGAATACTGCCAGAATGCCACTGGAGTTGTCGTCTCCCACTGTTGAGGAACATCATCTCTGGCACTTCTCCCTCCCCTCCTCCCAGGTGGCAGGTGGATTAGGAGTGGCTTGGAATAATGATGCAGATTTATGGCACATAAATCAGGAAAAATATTCCAACTGAATCTGCCAATTCTGGAGGCAATTTCACATTACAGTGATCCTATAAACTGTGCCTGGTGGTTACGATGGAGTGGGGGGAGAGGGGCTGGCTGTAAAAACCCTGATGGATGGGATGGGAGAGATAGGGCTGGGGCTGGGGTGGATCGGTGGCACACACACAGGTATAGACAACGCCTCTGACCTAAATAGCTTGTATCATCTCCCTCCTGAGTACATCTGGTGTTTGGGTTAAAGTTAAAGACAAGATATGCCCTTGGCATTAGGATAGCAGGGCCTGCTTAGAGAAAGCAATTATAAGCAAAGCCTCACTAGAGTAAGGACATATTCAGTGCATTCGGAAAGTATTCAGAGACCTTGACTTTTTCCACATTTTGTTAAGTTACAGCCTTTTTCTAAAATTGATTAAATATTTTTTTCCCTCAACAATCTAAACACACACAATACTCCATAATGACATCCTTGAGATGTTTTTAGAACTTGATCGGAGCCCACCTGTGGTAAATTCAATTTATTGGACATGATTTGGAAAGGCACACACCTGTCTATATATGGTTCCACAGTTGACAGTGCATCTCAGAGCAAAAACAAATCCATGAGGTCGAAGGAATTGTCCGTAGAGCTCCAAAACAAGATTGTTTCGAGGCACAGATCTGGGGAACGGTACCAAAAAATGTCTGCATCATTGAAGGTCCCCAAAAACACAGTGGCTTCCATCATTCTTTAATGGAAGAAGTTTGGAACCACCGCTGTGGACATGGGAGAACCTTCCAGAAGAACAACCATCTCAACCATCTCTGCAGCACTCCACCAATCAGGCCTTTATGGTAGAGTGGCCAGACAGAAGCCACTCCTCAGTAAAATGCACATGACAGCCCGCTTGGAGTTTGCCAAAAGGCACCTAAAGGACTCTCAGACCATGAGAAACAAGATTCTCTGGTCTGATGAAACCAAGATTGAACTCTTTGGCGTCAAGTCTGGAGGAAACCTGGCACCATCCCTACGGTGAAGCATGGTGGTGGCAGCATCATGCTGTGGGGATGTTTTTCAGCAGCAGGGACTGGGAGACTAGTCAGGATCGAGGAAAAGATGAATGGAGCAAAGTACAGAGAGATTCTTGAGGAAAACCTGCTCCAGAGCGCTCACGACCTCAGACTGGGGCGAAAGTTCACCTTCCAACAGGACAACGACACTAAGCACACAGCAAAGACAACGCAGGAGTGGCTTCGGGACAAGTCACTGAATGTCCTTGAGTGGCCCAGCCAGAGCCCGGACTTGAGTGGCCCAGCCAGAGCCCGGACCAGCCAGAGCCCGGACTTGGGTATGACGCTTGTAGCGTCATACCCAAGAAGACACAAGGCTGTAACCGCTGCCAAAGGCGCTTCAACAAAGTACTGAGTAAAGTGTCTGAATACTTATGTTAATGTGATATTTCAGTTTTTATTTTTAATAAATTTGATAACATTTCTAAAAAACTGTTTTTGCTTTGTAATTATGGGGTATTATGTGTAGATTGATGAGGGGAAAAAAACAATGTAATACATTTTAGAATAAGGCTGTAACGTAACACAATGTGGAAAAAGTCAAGGGGTCTGAATACTTTCTGAATGCGCTGTATAATAATTGATATGCCATTTAGCAGACTTCAGTCATGCTCTGTATAACACGATACTCTGCTCAGCTTACTGACTAACTGAGAATCTCTCAGGTTGTTTAAAGGACATTGGTACAGTGGCTGGATATCAGGGCCTGCCTCAGTACAGCAAAGTATTATTGATGTGTGGAATTTTACACACTTTATGCAGTCAGTGTATAAAGTGTGTATTCTTATTTTAAATGTATGTTGTTCTGTCCTTGTGTTGATACATTTTACATTTACATTTACGTCATTTAGCAGACGCTCTTATCCAGAGGGACTTACATATTTTTTTATACTGGCCCCCTGTGGGAATCGAACCCACAACCCTGGCGTTGCAAACGCCATGCTCTATCAACTGAGCTACATCCCTGCCGGCCATTCCCTCCCCTACCCTGGACGACGCTGGGCCAATTGTGCGCCGCCCATGAGTCTCCCGGTCGCGGCCGGCTGCGACAGAGCCTGGATTCGAACCAGGATCTCTAGTGACACAGTTAGCACTGCGATGCAGTGCCTTAGACCACTGCGCCACTCAGGAGATACCTAAGTATGTACTGATGTGTGTGACTGGTGGAAGCTGCTGGGTGTGAATGTGGTGTTGGGGAATAAAGGTAGAAATGTAGGAAGTTGCTGAGGTGGAAACCATTAAGTTGAAACTTTAGAGGGAGGACACTACACACGAATCAAGGTTGCTGAGTTTACGTATCTTAACACTGATCACAGAGGCTGAGGTTAAAGCCTCAGCGGGGGCCAATGACCTTAGGTGAAACTCCCATCTGTTTCTGGTTCAGTTTATATGAGCAGTAGCGTAACAACTCCATCTGATTCACAGGACCTTGTTCATTATAAGAACAGGTCCAAAGCCTAGCAAAATACCTCAGATAACCGTTTATGGGTGGTAGACTGCAACCAGTGACACTATAGCTCAGCTAATCGGTAATGGGCGGTAGACTACAACCAGTTACACTATATCTCAGTTATGGGTGATAGACTGTAACAAGGCTCAAGATTCAAGGCCTGGTTTTTTCATGTTCATGAATGTTACATTTTACATAATGAAACCCATTGCAGGTGGTAACTGTTAACTTTACCCCAGGATATGCCTACCCATTACGGGCGGTAACTATAGAAACAAAGGGGAATTTAGCGAAAAAGGTTGCTATGTTCACGTCAGGGGAATTTAGCGAAAAGTGTCAGCGTATTTGCAACGCACCTCCTTGTTATTGCATTTCCATTTTTGTTTTCGTGTGTTGCACTTGCATTCAGTAGTGTCTATGAATCACATGATTATAAAGGCATAAATGTATGAAAGCGTGTATACATATTTTAAATGTATGTATCTCTGTCCTTGTGATGTACTTGTCTATTAATGTTCTGTATTATGTCATGTTTTATATTTTACGCAGACCCCAGGAAGAGTAGCTGCTGCTTTAGCAGAAGCTAATGGGGATCCTAATGAAATACTAAAATACTATACACTCATACACACTCACAGTATATGCACATAGGTACACACTTTATACACGTACACAGGGACACACACACACACACACACACACACACAAATAAGCACCTGGTGTGTGTTCCCAGTGGTGGGTCCTTGCCTGGATGATGACAGTGTAGAAGAGGAGAGGCCCGCTGAGACTGCGATCGTGCAGAGTGGGCCTTTATAGTTACACAACAGAGTGGCAGGGTGGTATCCTAACTGGAGTTGCGCACGCTTACATCATTTGATGATTGCGTAAATCATGCATTGACTGCCAAAACTTTGGTTACGATTCAGACTTTTGAGTTGTGTTGGTATTAGAAAACTGCTGGGTATGCAGGTTTTTGTAGTAGCCCAGTATTAAAGGGTTATTTGGTTCTTCATGGTGTAAAACATTTTCTACTTTTAACTAAAAAGGGTTCTCCTACAGGGCCAGCTGAGGAACCATGATTCTAGGTACAGCACCTTTTCTCAAAAAATGTAAGGACAGGGGGAAAAAATGGAAATAAGGTAGATATGCCTCACAAGCGTTTATTCCACAACCCACAGCCACCCTCCCTTATAACACTTTAGCAAACATACAGATAAAACAGACTGTAAGATTCTGAGGAGACTACCTTCAAGGACACATCACTCTGCCATCGTTTACATTCATGAATCAATCATCCCCCGATGCGATGAAAGAGAGCAAAAGCAGAGAAGGAAAAAGTGATGTTTCATCTTTGGGTCATTTCTACGTTAGGAAGCACCTTCATCTTCATTACTCACCATGAAACGCACCAAAGTGCAGGGAGAGAGTTCCATTTCCGAACGCATCGAACCCCTGATGGTGCCCTACCTTTTCATCTCCCAATTTATGGGAGCTTTTTATTCGCCCCTTAGCCATAACTTATCAAAGGGTTGACAGCAAACAATGTTTTCCACGCCATCATCCGTTTTCAGACAGATCTGTGCCTGGAATACAGAACAAAGTAAGACCTGTTTTATTGTGCAAACCCATCCCCACTATTTCCTACCTGCATACTGGAGTAGTATGGTGTCTGGGAGAAATGGGCCTATGCACTGATCTAAGGGCCTATGGTATGCACTGTTTTTTTCTAGGAATCCCATATTCAGTTATTAGTGGAACCAATTGCCATCTCCTCCACTCCGTGTGGTTGATCGTCATCTTTGTGACTGACATATAGTTGACCAGAGGTGTTTGTAGGATTTGCACATATGTTGAATTTCTTTGGGCAGGGTCTGGAAAAAATGTCCTTTCATAAAAGCATTTCATGCAATTCTATGTAAATTACATGACTGGAGATATTTTAGCTGAATCTTTTTTAATACAACACAATTGACCGAAATGAGTAGCTACTCTGACAAAACTGAGCTCAATAAACACGACCTCATTGTGAATGCAACCAATAGCCCAGGCCAATGAAAAGAGAGGAGACACACAGATTGTACAATATTAGGAGGAAATATAAAAGGCTACAGTATAGGCTACTTAATAAACTTTTCAGTGGCACTGACTCCCCCAATGATAAAGACAGCATGAATATGTATGTAGGTAACTCACCGGTGATGGCCAATTATCTCAAGATAGGCTACTTTGAAAAACAGTGCTGTACGCTCAAAATGTTGAGTTTTGAGAAAACATTTGGTTGCTTCTACAGACAGATTAGTCTTCTCTTTTCAACAGTAGTAATTTCATTTCCAAACTATGTTTTTCACGTGATTGTATTTTGAAATTTGTGAAAGGCCAATTATGGCGGCTGTTCACTGACCATAGAAATAGAATCCATAGAACGGACATTCAAGTCAGGACTGGCAGCTATTGCAAGTGTATGAGTTTACCAGTGAAATTGCCAGGGTTAGACGTTCCATAGCCTTTCTATGGATTATATTTATATGGCCTCAACGCAACAAGTTATTCAGGCATGCTGACCAAATTGCGGCTCTCTGGTATTTTTAATGATTTTATTGATGTGTGTAGGCCAGGGGTCTTCAACCTTTTCTTGCCCAGGGACACCCATCATATGTTATCAAAAACCTTTTTAGGGGAAAGAAGTAAAGTAAAGTAAAAAAAAGGAATGAATGTCCAAGACAAAAACGTTTACCAGCAGCACTTGCTGGCTTTTTCAAAGCCTATGTTAGATACTCAAATAAGTGTAATTAGCTCCAATTAGTGTAATTTTATCAATATTAGCAGTTCAGAAATAAAGTTGACATCATTAGAAAGAAGATTTACAGTGAGCTCCCAAAGTATCGGGACAGTGACATATTTGTTGTTGTTTTGGTTCTGTACTCCAGCACTTAGGATTTGAAATGATACAATGACTATGAGGTTAAAGTGCAGACAACTTTCATTTGAGAGTATTTTCATCCATATCGGGTGAACCGTTTAGAAATTACTACACTTTGTGTACATAGTCCCCCCATTTTAGGCGACCAAAGGAATTGGGACAAATTCACTTACATGTGTATTAAAGTAGTAAAAAGTTAAGTATTCAGTCCTATATTCATAGCACGCAATGACTACATCAAGCGTGTGACTCTACACATTTGTTGGATGCATTTGCTGTTTATTTTGGATGTGTTTCAGTTTATTTAATGCCCAATAGAAATCAATGGTAAATAATGTATTGTGTAATTTTGGAGTCACATTCATTGTAAATAAAATATATAATATGTTTCTAAACACTTCTACATTAATGTGGATGCTACCATGATTATGGATCATCCAGAATGAATCGTGAATAATGATGAGTGAGAAAGTTACAGACACACAAATATCATACCCCCAAGACACGCTAACCTTTCAATATTACAATAACAAGGGAGGAAAGCATTTTCTGGGGGGTATGATATTTGTGCGTCTGTTTTGGCAAATGTATTACAATTAACATAGTGTGCTGCAGCACCTCCAGCACCCCTACATCCCATGACTAAGCTTACAATAAGATCCAACTGCAGCAGCAATATCAATAACCTATGTAATACTTCCACTTCGATACCAAATCTAGCTCTATAAACACACAACATGATATTGCCAGACAACCATGATATATTGTCTGATGTCACACTATTTACTAATCTAATTTACTGCTCCATTTGGAAACCAAGCACTGATTCAGCTGTACAGACCTGTTGATTGTAGCGAGGCATTCGACACACACACACACACACACACAGACATTCTAAAATGGATTTTACATGACCTGTTTCCATAGCAACTGTCCAATATTAATGTTGTAGTTTCTATGGCCAATTGAGGGAAGAATTTGTAAAGAAATTAGGGCCTTAAAACCAGGTTGGTAGGATTTACGTAATTAATGGCCACGCCACGCTAGATCAGTCACCGGCGAGCCACTGCTGATTGCTTTTTGATTTGTTTTTTGCCATTGAGTGTTTTGTGGCCATAGTGTTCTCGGCCCATTGGACACCTGCTCTCTCCATGACATAGACTGACCAGGTGAATCCAGGTGAAAGCTATGATCCCTTATTGATGTCACTTGTTAAATCCATTTCAATTAAATAAGGTTTTTTAAGCCTTGAGACAGTTGAGACATGGTTTGTGTATATGTGCCATTCAGAGGGTGAATGGGCAAGACAAAAGATGTAAGTGCCTTTGAACGGGGTATGGAAGTAGGTGCCAGGTGCAACAGTTTAAGTGTGTCAAGAACTGCAATGTTGCTGGGTTTTTCATGCTCAACATTTTCCCATGTGTATCAAGAATGGTCCACCACCCAAAGGACATCCAGCAAACTTGACACAACTGTGGGAAGTTTTGGAGTCAACATGGGCCGGAATCCCTGTGGAACGCTTTTGACACCTTGTAGAGTCCATGCCCCGACGAATTGAGGCTGTGCTGAGGGCAAAAGGGGGTGCAACTCAAAATTAGGAAGGTGTTCCTAATGTTTTGTACACTCAGTGTATACAGTTGAAGTCAGAAGTTTACATACACCTTAGCCAAATACATTTAAACTCAGTTTTTCACAATTCCTGACATTTAATCCTAGTAAAAATGCCCTGTCTTAGGTCAGTTAGGATCACCACTTTATTTTAAGAATGTGAAAGGTCAGAATAATAGTAGAGAGAATTATTTATTTAAGCTTTTATTTCTTTTATCACATTCCCAGTTTGCATACACTCAATTAGTATTTGGTAGCATTGCATAGAAATTGTTTAACTTGGGTCAAACGTTTCAGGTAGCCTTCCACAAGCTTCCCACAATAAGTTGTGTGAATTTTGGCCCATTCCTCCTGACAGAGCTGGTGTAACTGAGTCAGGTTTGTAGGCCTCCTTGCTCACACACGCTTTTTAAGTTCTGCCCACAAGTTTTCTATAGGATTGAGATCAGGGCTTTGTGATGGCCACTCCAATACCTTGATTTTGTTGTCCTTAAGCCATTTTGCCACAACTTTGGAAGTATGCTTGGGGTCATTGTCCATTTAGAAGACCCATTTGCGACCAAGCTTTAACTTCCTGACTGATGTCTTGAGATGTTGCTTCAATATATCCACATAATTTGCCTTCCTCATGATGCCATCTATTTTGTGAAGTGCACCAGTCCCTCCTGCAGCAAAGCACACCAACAGCATGATGCTGCCACCCCCGTGCATCACGGTTGGGATGGTGTTCTTCGGCTTGCAAGCAACCCCCTTTTTCCTCCAAACATAACTATGGTCATTATGGCCAAACAGTTCTATTTTTGTTTCATCAGACCAGAGGACAGTTCTCCAAAAAGTACGATCTTTGTCCCCATGTGCAGTTGCAAACCGTAGTCTGGCTTTTTTTTTTTGTTGATAATTCTGTACCTGTTTTCTCCAGCATCTTCACAAGGTCCTTTGCTGTTGTTCTGGGATGGATTTGCACTTTTCGCACCAAAGTACGTTCATCTCTAGGAGACAGAACACGTCTCCTTCCTGAGCGGTATGACGGCTGTGTGGTCCCATGGTGTTTATACTTGTGTACTATTGTTTGTACAGATGAACGTGGTACCTTCAGGCGTTTGGAAATTGCTCCCAAGGATGAACCAGAGTTGTGGAGGTCTACAATTATTTTTCTGAGGTCTTGACTGATTTCTTTTGATTTTCCCATGATGTCAAGCAAAGAAGCACTGAGTTTGAAGGTAGGCCTTGAAATACATCCACAGGTACACCTCCAATTGACTCAAATTATGTCAATTATCCTATCAGAAGCTTCTAAAGCCATGACATCATTTTCTGTAATTTTCCAAGCTGTTTAAAGGCACAGTCAACATAGTGTATGCAAACTTCTGACCCACTGGAATTGTGATACGGTGAATTATAAGTGAAATAATCTGTCTGTAAACAATTTTTGGAAAAATGACTTGTGTCATGCATAAAGTAGATGTCTTAACCGACTTGCCAAAACTATAGTTTGTTAGAAAGAAATTTGTGGAGTGGTTGAAAAACAAGTTTTAATGACTCCAACCTAAGTGTATGTAAACATCCGACTTCAACTGTATACCAACACAACCTCCAAAGCAAATGGAGACATTTGCCATAACTGCAGGCAACAGATACTGTGGACAGTGTTGTTTCTGAGAAATATATTTCCTTGGTGCGCATTAATACTGTAAGTAGGCTACTTCTATTCTATTTTTCTGTAGGGTACATACGCCCAAGTTTCTAGACAACAGTAAATAGCACAGGGACAGTCTGGGGTTGTTCATACTGATAATCTTGTCTCTCTAGACTCTAAGGTCGTGCTACTGTGGCCCAATAAACCCTATGGTAAACTTCACACTGTGTCATAACCTTTCTTTGGGCCTTTGACTCTTCCACTCTCACAGTTCCTGCCCTCTGCCAAATTCCAGGAGGGTGTGTGTGGGGGGACTCTGAGAGTTTAATCACATCCTGACAGATGTGTTTGGGTATTGATTTGTGACTGTGTCTGAACATCGCTCCTCGCGGCCCTCAGGGAGGAACAAAACCCCCTCTATCAGAGCGACCTCCCCACAGGGTACCAACCCACACACTGTTACTACATCGTGTGTGCGTGTGTGTGAGTGCGCGTGTGCATGTGTGTGTCTGTGTGTGTGCGTCTTTACTGGGGTTGACAAAAAGGTGAACTTTGAGGCTCTTTCTAAACCACTTTAGCACTCTTTTCACACCGGGAAAATGTGTAGCTTTCCTCCTGCAAATGTAAATGGTCTATTTCTTCTTTAGAGAAAGAAAACCTTATGGATAAACCAAGCTTGTGTGAGCTTCACGTTTCAGAGCACACACACATCACACAGGCAGCAAAGAGAAGGTTAAGACAAATAGGTCTACAGTATGGGCCAGTAACTGAAAGGTCGCTAGTTCGAATCCCCAAAACGACAAGGTGAAAAATCTGGCAACGTGTACTTAGCCCTTGTACCTGTATACGGATTGAAAATGGCAGATTTGGGCTCTGATAAGCACCTAAATTGGTGAACTTTGAGGCTCTTTCTAAACCACTTTAGATCACACAGGCAGCAAAGAGAAGGTTAAGACAGATAGGTCTACAGTATGTGCGGCAGGTAACCTAGCTGTTAGAGCGTTGGGGCAGTAACTGAAAGGTCGCTAGTTCAAATCCCCAAGGTGAAAAATCTGGCGATGTGTCCTTGAGCAAGGTACTTAGCCTTGTACCTGTATATGGGTTGAAAATGGCAGATTTGGGCACTGATAAGCACCTAAATTGGAATGCAGTGGCTGTACAGTAACATGCTACCAATGAAAATAAATGTGTAGTGATGCATGTCACCTCTAAAAACCAACCCCCTGCACCACCCCTCTTCATCAACCGTGTCCCCCTGTCAAAGATATCAGGGTGCTGGGTCTCACTGCAACAGCCAGGTTGACACCATGACCTCCGCAAGTGCATTAAGCACTTCTCTGTATCTGCAGCAGACCTACTTGGCACTGGCTGCATAAGACCAGTTCTGGAGTATACTGTCCCTGCCTGGCACCCTGACCTCACTCAAATCCTGACTCCAGATTAATTTGGGGTGGGTTGTACACCAGCTACCTGGAAACCCTCAGAATAATGTCCAGACGGGAGCAGATCTGCCTGACATTTGCTAAATCCCTGCAGAGCTCCCAGTTTGTAGACTGGCTTCCCCCAGACAGCAGATTACTGGATGGGCAACCTGCAACAGCCATACACTGAAAACTCCCATGACACGCACAGGCCGCTATCAAAACTGTCCCATTCCATACTTCATTAAACTGATCAATGCAGACACCATATAACCCAGGGGCCTTAGAAATGCCTTCCTAAGAACTCTAAATATGTGTTTTCTAAAGCTGCCACCCCAAACCGTATTGTTGTTTTGTATATATTGCATATTTTAACATTGTATTATATTAAATGTTTTGCTAGTTTATCATTTTACTATTTGATAATTATATATGATTGAAGTTATGATTGTAAATTGGTGTACAATTCAGTCTATGTCTGCGAGAAACCAATAAAACCTACTACTATACTACGCTATAAATTATGTCAGATCTCAGGGTCTACACTTCACAGCTGTGTTCGGGTTTTGACTGATAGCCGTTCTGAACTTGAGCACAGCCCGCGACAAGGAATTACCCCCATCCCTCCCGTTAATTGGACAACTTTTGCACATGTTTTGTTGTCTGAGTGAAGGAAAATGCTGTAAATTAAGAGGACAGAAGATGAGAAGTTGAGGATTATAATAAATACCACTTTGATGTCATACAAGCAAGCCAAACAACTGTGAGTCTAAATGTGCACTTCACCTTTCCATATCATAAAACTCATGTCATATACAGTGTCAACATTTATGATCACTATGTTTGATGTACAGTTCCAAGATGGCATAGCGTCATACCTTGAACAGAATGAACCTATGTTTGTCTATTGTGAAGAAAATCCGCTGCGGAACACGCACCTGAATGCACTCATGACTCCTTTCTTTGCACACCAAAATCACGATATATTTATCTGTATTGCCTTGTGAAAGCCTAACACTGTAAAATAACATTGTATAACTGGCTAGTCACGTTGGCAATAGAACAAGCTTTCAAATAATGCCCACCTGACCCAGATTGCGATTTAAAATGGGCAATTTTTGGATTGCATAAACAACAACAGTAATTGTGTGATGGAGGGGATGCAGGGTTGTGTTCCAAACAAGACAATTACAAGTGTGCTTGCTCTAGATCCTCAACGGCACAGCTAGGAGAGCTCAAAATGCACCTTATAGTTGAAGACTCTTCTTTGAGTCATAAAAGTGCATGGAATTACTTAGGAACTGTGCACACTTTGGAGAGGTGTGTGGCTCTTGGAAACACCAGTTAGTCCTCTCACTCAAACCCTTGTCATTTTTTGTGTTATGTTGCACCTACCCCACATTTACCAGGAATATTATTTTCATGTTACTGAATGTATCCAGAGTTTTTTCAGATTTTGTTATCAACAAATTCGGCAAAAGTACAGTAAATGTAGAATGCACATAAAATCAACAGTGTAATGTTTGGATTCAGTCTTGTGTCAGGTGTCCTCAAGTTTGGTCTAATAATTTCCCCGTAATCTCCTAACTGTTCTCCCTGTCAATTGCTACCTGCTTATGCATTTCATAGTTCTTCTGTAAGAATCATTTCAATTTAGCATTATCCATATAGGCCAATTCCCACAAGTGGCAGACCCTTGCCGTGACCCCACTCTCCATGTCTCAAATTCCAATTCACAAATGCGTAATAATACACACTTCTACATGTGTGAAATAGGACAGATAGAACAACCCGTCAAAATATCATATTAGTATGTGATATGAAAATTATTTTCCTCTCTCTCCATAATAAATAAATCTGTGTTTTAAAACAACAATTTAGTTAAAGAAAAACTTGTGAAAAACATATTTTGCTCACACTATGATTTGTGGTAACATTATCTGTCGGATCGACAGTCCTACACCCAGACTAACATGTTTTTCATTGAAAAAACACTATCTCTGGATGCATGTCTGTATTTATCTCCTGGTGAGGAAAGGGAGAGATGAAGTGAGAGGAGAAAGGAGGGAGATATGGAGCTGGAGAAAAAGAGGGAGGGTTGAATGGAAAGAGCGTAAGAGCGACAGAGGGAAAGAGGGAGGGGATGAGAAGAAAGAACAAAGAGCGAAAGAAGAGACTCTTCTGAGCCAAAGATGAACCACACACACACACACGCACCAACACACTCATTAATGATCCAATGAATTAACTGGAACATGACCCCTTACTCATCAGGTCCCTTCATTAGACACACAATGGATCATTACACTAAATACAGTATGCCCCTCAGTCCCGCTTACAGGTCGTACTGTCCTGTCCTCTTAGCCCCATGCAGTTCATATCCCTTTCCCTGTTGGTTAGTGTAAGAGGTTTAGTGGGTTGAGAATTGGTTGGAACACAGTGGGGGTCTAACTATACAGTTGAGTGGCGATGGTTCAATGGCTTTGGAGGGAAGTGGGGTTGTAACTGTGCTGAAGATTTTCTGTAGGGTTGCATGTTGTGTAGCCAGAGACGGCCATAGGACAGTTCTGGCAAATGCCAGATGGGTTGGTCCATTTTAAGCCCAGTGGGCTGGTATATATATTTTTATTTGTAATGAAATCTTTATTGTTTTGCTAATAACAGGGGCCTTGAGGGGGAAAATGGTCCAGTGTGTTAGAGTTTTGTGGGCCGATTTCTGGTCCCAGTCTCTCCCTGTATAAGTGTATAGGGTTGCGTCTGAGAGCTGGGTCATCTAGAATCGTCTAGGCAAAAGCAGAGGTAACGTTGAAATAAAACTCAGAAACGATCAAAAACTGTCAAACTGAATTGCATGGTGTGTATCTGTACAGTGCTGTGCTTCCAAGGTCGGTTCGTTTAGAATGGTGAAAGCCTAGGTAACATTGAAGTAAAAGTCAGGTATTTTTAACAACTGTCAAGCTGACTGGGTTCGCAAGTCAACTATTTCTCAAATCCAAGCAAACATTTTTGTGATCCTGATTACATTTCTTGACAAGACAAAAACCCATTTAACTTTGAGTTAGAATCATCTGTGCAGATCTGGGTGACACTTTCTAACAAATGTGTCTTGGTCAGAAAATCTGCGGGAGCACTTTCATCCAATCATAATGTCAAGATAATTGTAGTCATCTACTGTATAGTACATCTCTTAAATAAATCTATAGTGTGCAAGTACGCATGCACACACATGCGCGGAAACACACGTGCACGCAGACACACACACACACACACACACACACACAGAAATAAGAGCCTCCCGACTAGGCACAGACGTCAGTTCAATGTCTAGTTTTGATTTACATTTGGTTGAGTTGTCAGCTAACATGAATTCAACGTGAAATCAACAAAATCATTTCACCATGTCATTGGATTTAGCTTAAAAGCTGGGTGAAAAAAAGACGAAATGCCCTTACGTTGATTACTTTTTGCAAATCCAATCAGTTTTCCACGTTGATTCAACGTCATCACATAGATTTTTTAGGTTGAAATGACGTGGAAACAATGTTGCCCAGTGGGTTATGACTAACATCCCTCTGTCAGCCAATCAGTCTAACCGTGAAACCAGATAAAGGTTTGTGACTAACACACTCACTGATTGAGTGAGGATGTCCTTCCTGAGAGACATCAGGGACTGTAACATACTCTGTTTTACGGAATCATGGCTCTCTTTGGATATGTCGTCCCCGTCCATTCAGCCAGCGCGGTTCTCCGTCTATCGCACCGACAGGAAGAAAGAACTCTCCGGGAAAAAGAAAGGCGGAGGGGTTTGTTTCATGATGAACAACTCATAGTGTGATCGTGGTAACGTACAGGAACTCAAGTCCTTTTGTTCTCGCAATCTTGAATACCTCACCATCAAATGCCGACCGCATTACCTCCCAAGCTAATTTTCTTCGGTCATCGTCACTGCCGTGTATATTCCACCCCAAGCCGACAATGCAACGGCTCTCACTTGACTATGTGCAAACTGGAAACCGTATATCCTGAGGCCGCATTTATTGTAGCTAGGGACATTAATAAAGTAAATCTGAGAAAAACACTACTTAAATTCTATCAACACATCTCCTGTGCTACACACGCAATACGGACCCTGGATCATTGCTACTCTCCCTTCCGGGACAGCTACAAGGCCCTCCCCCGCCCTCCCTTCGGCAAATCAGATCACGCTTCCATTCTGCTCCTCCCCACCTATAGGCAGGAACTTAAACAGGAAGCTCCCGTGGTAAGGACTGTTCAACATTGGTCTGACCAATCGGAAACTATGCTTCAAGATTGTTTTGATTACACGGACTGGGAAATGTTCCGGGTCTTATTAGAACTCATCCAAACCAAAAACCGGGGTAGATGGCAGCATTCACACAAAACTGAAAGTGCGAACCACCACATTTAATCATGGCAAGGTGACTGGGTACATATACGTTTACAAACAGACCAGCTACAATCTCCATAAGTCAAACAAAAAGGAAGACGAGACGTATGTGGCAGGGACTCCAGACAATCACGGATTATAAAGGGAAAGCAAGCCACATCACGGACACCGATGCCTCGCTCCTGGACGAGCTAAACACCTTGTTCACCCACTTCGAGGAAAACAACATCGAGCAGCCGATGCAGGCCACCAACGCTTACGAGGACCGTGTGCTCTCATTCTCCGTGGCCGACGTGAGTAAGTCATTTAAGTAAGTCTTAACCTTCGCAAGGCTGCCGGCTCAGACGGCATCCCAAGCCACATCCTCAGAGCATGTGCAGACCAGTTTGCTGGAGTGTTTACGGACATATTCAATCTCTCCATATCCCAGTCTGTTGTCCCTACTTGCTTCAAGATGTTCACCATTGTCCCTGTACCCAAGAAAGCGAACGTAACTGAACTAAATGACTATCGCCCCCTTTCATCATGAAGTGCTTTGAGAGGCTAGTTAAGGACCATATTACCTCCACCTTACCCGACACCCTAGACCCACTACAATTCGTTTATCGCCCCAACAGATCCACGGACAACGCAATCGCCATTGTGCTGCACACTGCCCTATCCCACCAGCGCGGCGGTGGCACAGGAATCCTCTTTCTGCATATTTTAACTCTCTATGTCCCCTATCCTCCCGGCCGGCTCGGTCCTCCCCTTCTGCTCCGTGGCTTGACGACTCATTGCGAGCTCACAGAAGAGGGCTCCGGGCAGCCGAGCGGAAATGGAGGAAAACTAGACTCCCTGCGGACCTGTCATATTTTCACTCCCTCCTCTCTACATTCTCTTCCTCTGTTTCCACTGCTAAAGCCACTTTCTACCACTCTAAATTTCAAGCCTCTGCTGATAACCCTAGGAAGCTCTTTGCCATCTTCTCCTCCCTGCTGAATCCTCCTCCTCCTCCCCCTCCCTCCTCCCTCTCTGTGGATGACTTCGTCAAACATTTTGAAAAGAAGGTTGACGACATCCGATCCTCATTTATTAAGCCAAATGACACTGCTGGTCCTGCTCACACTGCCCTACCCTATGCTTTGATTTCTTTCTCCCCTCTCTCTCCAGATGAAATCTTGCGACTTGTGACGGCCGGCTGCCCAACAACCTGCCCGCTTGACCCTATCCCCTCCTCTCTTCTCCAGACCATTTCCGGAGACCTTCTCCCTTACCTCACCTCGCTCATCAACTCATCCTTGAGCGCTGGCCATGTCCCTTCCGTCTTCAAGAGAGCGAGAGCTGCACCCCTTCTCAAAAAACCTACACTCGATCCCTCCGATGTCAACAACTACAGACCAGTATCCCTTCTTTCTTTTCTCTCCAAAACTCTTGAGCATGCTGTCTCTAGCCAACTCTCCTGCTATCTCTCTCAGAATTACTTTCTTGATCCAAACCAGTCAGGTTTCAAGACTGGTCATTCAACTGAGACTGCTCTTCTCTGTGTCACGGAGGCTCTCCGCACTGCTAAAGCTAACTCTCTCCCCTCTGCTCTTATCCTTCTAGACCTATCCGCTGCCTTTGATACTGTGAACCATCAGATCCTCCTCTCCACCCTCTCCGAGTTGGACATCTCTGGCGCTGCTCACTCTTGGATTGCGTCCTACCTGACAGGTCGCTCCTACCAGGTGGCGTGGCGAGAATCTGTCTCCACACCACGTGCTCTCACCACTGGTGTTCCCCAGGGCTCAGTTCTAGGCCCTCTCCTATTCTCTCTATACACCAAGTCACTTGGCTCTGTCATATCCTCACATGGTCTCTCCTATAATTGCTACGCAGACAACACACAATTCATTTTCTCCTTTCCCCCTTCTGATAACCAGGTGGCGAATCGCATCTCTGCATATCTGGCAGACATATCAGTGTGGATGTCGGATCACCACCTCAAGCTGAACCTTGGCAAGACGGAGCTGCTCTTCCTCCCGGGGAAGGACTGCCCGCTCCATGATCTCGCCATCACAGTTGACAACTCCATTGTGTCCTCCTCCCAGAGTGCAAAGAGCCTTGGCGTGACCCTGGACAACACCCTGTCATTCTCCGCTAACATCAAAGCGGTGACCAGATCCTGAAGGTTCATGCTCTACAACATTCTCAGAGTACGACCCTACCTTACACAGAAAGCGGCACAGGTCCTAATCCAGGCATTTGTCATCTCCCATCTGGATTACTGCAACTCGCTGTCGGCTGGGTTCCCTGCCTGTGCCATTAAACCCCTACAACTTATCCAGAATGCTGCAGTCCGTCTGGTGTTCAACCTTCCCAAGTTCTCTCATGTCACCCCGCTCCTCCGCACACTCTACTGGCTTCCAGTTGAGGCTTGCATCTACTACAAGACCATGGTGCTTGCCTACGGAGCTGTGAGGGAAACGGCACCTCCTTACCTTCAGGCTCTGATCAGACCCTACACCCAAACGAGGGCCCTACGTTCATCCACCTCTGGCCTGCTAGCTCCCCTACCTCTACGGAAGCACAGTTCCCGCTCAGCCTAGTGGTGGAACAAGCTCCCCCACGACGTCAGGACAGCGGAGTCACTGACCACCTTCCGGAGACACTTGAAACCCTACCCCTTTAAGAAATACCTGGAATAGTATAAAGTAATCCTTCTTCCCCCACCCCGCATAAAAAAATAAAAATAAAGGTGGTTGTCCCACTGGCTATCATAAGTTGATTGCACCAATTTGTAAGTCGCTCTGGATAAGAGTGTCTGCTAAATGAAGTAAATGTAAATGTAAGAAAGCGCAACAGCGCCACTTCAACCTTAGGAGGCTGAAGAAATTAGTCTTTGCCCCTAAGACCCTCAATAACTTCTACAGATGCACCATTGAGAGCATCCTGTTGGGCTGTATCACCGCTTGGTATGGCAATTTAACCACCCGCAACCGCATGGCTCTCCAGAGGGTGGTATGGTCAGCCCAACGCATCACCAGGGGCACACAGCCTGCCCTCCAGGACATCTACAGCACCCGGTGTCACAGGAAGGCCAAGAAGATCATCAAGGACCTCAGCCACCCAAGCCACGGCCTGTTCACCTCGCTACCATCTAGAAGGCGGAGACAGTATAGGTGCATCAAAGCTGGGACCGAGAGACTGAGAAACAGCTTCTATCTCCAGGCCATCAGACTGTTAAAAAGTCACCACTATCCGGCCTCCTCTCAGTACTCTGCCCTGAACCTTAGTCACTGTTCTAGCCGTCTACCACCCGGTACACTACCCGGCACCTTAGAGATTGCTGCCCTATGTACATACAGTAGTCATTGAATACTGGTCACTTTAATAATGTTTACATACTGTTTTACCCACTTTATGTGTATACTGTATTCTAGTCATGGCTCATTCTATAGAACTACTGCTGTACACACCTTTTCTATTCATATCCTGCCCATATTGTCTTTACAAACCATTATATGTATATACACTATATATACAAAAGTATGTGGACACCCTTCAAATTAGTGGATTCGGCTATTTCAGACACACAGGTGTATAAAATCAAGCACACAGCCATGCAATCTCCATAGACAAACATTGGCAGTAGAATGGCCTTACTGAAGAGCTCAGTGACTTTCAACGTGGCACCGTCACAGGATGCCACCTTTCCAACAAGTCAGTTGGTAAAATGTCTGCCCTGCTAGAGCTGCTTCGGTCAACTATGAGTACTGTTATTGTGAAATGGAAACGTCTAGGAGCAACAACAGCTCAGCCACGAAGTGGTAGGCCACACAAGCTCACAGAACGGGTCCGCCTAGTGCTGAAGCGCGTAGTGCGTAAAAATCGTCTGTCCTCAGTTGTAACACTAATTACCGAGTTCCAAACTGCCTCTGGAAGCAACGTCAGCACAAGAACTAGAACTGTTCGTTGGGAGCTTCATGAAATGGGTTTCCATGGACGAGCAGCCGCACACAAGCCTAAGATCACCATGCGCAATGCCAAATGTCGGCTGGAGTGGTGTAAAGCTTGCCACCATTGGACTCTGGAGCAGTGGAAATGCATTCTCTGGAGTGATGAATCACGCTTCGCCATCGACGGACGAATCTGGGTTTGGCGGATGCCAGGAGAACGCTACCTGCCCAAATGCATAGTGCCAAATGTACAGTTTGGTGGAGGAAGAATAATGGTCTGGGGCTGTTTTTTAAAGGTTTCAGGCTAGGCCCCTTAGTTCCAGTGAATGGAAATCTTAACGCTACAGCATACAATGAGATTCTAGACGATTCTGTGCTTCCCACTTTGTGGCAACAGTTTGGGGAAGGCCCTTTCCTGTTTCAGCATGACAATGCCCCAGTGCACAAAGCGAGGTCCATAATGAAACGGTTTGTCGAGATCATTGTGGAAGAACTTGACTGGCCTGCACAAAGCCCTGACCTCAACCCCATCGAACACCTTTGGGATGAATTGGAACGGCGACTGCAAGCCAGGCCTAATCGCCCAACTTCAGTGCCCGACCTCACTATTGCTCTTTTGGCTGAATGGAGGCAAGTCTCCGCAGCAATGTTCCAACATCTAGTGGAAAGCCTTCCCGGAAGAGTGGAGGCTGTTATAGCAGCAAAGGGGGGACCAACTCCATATAATGCACATGATTTTGGAATGAGATGTTCGTCCACATACTTTTGGTCATGTAGTGTATATTTATATTCCGGTCTTAATTTCGTAATTTCTTAATTTTTTGTAATTGTTGGGGGAGATTATGTGTGTATTGCTTTTTGTTATTATTGCTAGGTATTACTGCGCTGTTGGAGCTAGAAACACAAGCATTTCGGTGCACCTGGATAACACCTGCAAATCTGTGTACGCGACCAATAAACTTTGATTTGATTTGCATTGGTCAGTAAAACCGTTTACGTGTGGGGGTTTCGAGCTTCATATAGCCCTTTCCATTGTTCTGATTTGTGAGCAGTTGATGGGGTGTAGCAGGTTGTTAACTTTGAACTGAGCTATAAGATTTGATCAAAGCTAGATTTATGTCATACTAGGTGTTGTGTGCCATAAATTTCAAGGACAGTGCTGGAAAGTTATTGCTATAAGTTATATTATGTGTGTGTGTGTATGTGTGTGTGCTCGTGCGTTTCTCTCTGTGGCCTGTGATTACCCTGGATCTGATATGAGCAGAATGACAAATATCAACCAATAATTTAATGATGGCCTACAGTACTCGAGTCCATTCCCACCAGCCAGTGCCTCATTGTGTTTTGATACACCAGAAGTACATTCATTTCCAATGGAATGCTGCGTTTGCCTTGCAGCATTGCATTGCAGAGGCAGTTTCAGTGCGTTCTGTGTGGTGAATACGTTGGATTTATCGAACGTATGCATTAAATTGTATGCGTAGACAGCTTGACAGAAATGGTAGCAGAAGGTGAATGTTGACATTTTGTTGCAAACATATCCAGATGATGCTGCATACTATTTTGCGCAATGACGCTGTAGGTGTTCGAGGCATGAGACCCCAGTGCCAAGTGGGTTGCTGAATGGAAGACCCAAAGTCAGCACATAGATTGGCAGTGTCCGAAATCTGTCTTTGTAACTACTTACTAAAACGACATACTGTAAACTAATCGCACTACATACTATTTAGAACATTCTGTTTAGTGAAAACGAAAGCAGTAAGCAACAAATATCAACCTACTAGGCTCACCCATAATGAGAATGTGTCACCTAATGCGCAATTGCATTGTTTACAGCCATTTGTTTATTTTGGTAGCGCAACCCCTTATCTAACTATCAGCGTGGGTCTGAAAAGACGCTTCTCTTCCTCAATAGCATGCAGCAAATTCTAGATGAAAAGCTGAAATTAGTTTGACATCCTGGCATTTAAAGCACACAACATTTTGGAAATTGAATAGACTATACAATTTTATATTTTCGCAAAACCAAAATGCCTACTATGTATAATGTAAGTACTGCTATTCAGACACTCTTTTGCACAGACACCTCATTGAGCCAGACAGGGCCACTCAAGATGAAGTTTAAGATCGTTGATTGTACATGTAACAGGTCCCAGCTTAGGACCACGTCAACAGATAATAGTATCCTGTAAAACAGGAGAAATGATGCGACTGGAAATAAGATGGTTCATGGACAGCTTCGGTCAGAAACGATTAAACATATTTTCTAAATATTTATTTTGTATTTTCCTTTTTCTTTTGGTATCAAAAATAATTATGTCATACAAAAATAACCACTCACATATACATCATCCATCACAAACACATGCGGAAATACATTTGACCCTAAATCCTATCTAACACACTCACTCATTCATTACCCAGTGCAAGACCATTCACACACACATGCACACTGGCCTATTCACAGCTTAAAACTATTAATTTAACTAGCACTGAGTAACAGTGAGCCAGCCATCTTCCACTTCAAAAGAACCGCCACCAGTGCAATGAGGCTACTAACCTTACAACAATCAACGCTGAAAAATAAAACGTTTCTAACATCTAAACAATACCCCCGAAAAATATTACATATACAGTGCCTTCGGAAATTGGGGGGTTAAGTGCTTTGATACCAGCAACCCTCCAGTTGCCAGCTCACTTCCTGACAGATTTTACCCATCAGACCTGGGATTCGAACCGGCAACCCTTCAGTTGCTGGTTTGCCATCTCTAATCGCTAGGCTACCTGCCGCCACATACACAGGAGGCAGCTGAGGGGAGCACGGCTCATAATAATGGCTGGAATGGAGTGAATGGAATGGTATCAAACGCATGGAAACCATGCGTTTGATGTGTTTGATACCATTCCATTTATTCCATTCCAGTCATTACGATGAGCCTGTACTCCCAAATTAAGCTGCCACCAGCCGCCTGTGGCCCCATACCCAATTCCAGCCAAGGCTTCCATTCCCAGAGGTATCACAGCTTTATTCCTCTTACTACATATAGCTACATCACTGATCCTTTGATATATCCATTGCTATGTATCCACCATTCATCTTGTCTACCAGCTGCTTTAATCTATACTGATTTCATATTTAGCTGTTATTGTAGTTCAATGTTGTAATCATTTAATTGAATGTCTCTCTCCTATTTGTTTTTAATGAAGAGCATTGATTTGTGTTCATCAAATTGTGATTACTCACCATTATGACATTGCCGGCCATCTCGCTCTCTCTCTATTATAGCATGGAGTTCATTCACTGCAGATAAATAACAGGGAATGAGTCCATTGACATGAATGATTATGAAGAGGAATATAAATACATCATATTACAGTGAATTTATTAATATTAATATACGTGCAAGCAACTGTACCCGGGGAACAATGGTCACGGGAGCACACAGTCTATAAATTAAATGTTCCAACAGTCCTTCTCATGAACCCTTACATAGACTGTCTGTGTATAGTTTTAGGAGTCATCCATCGTTCATGCCAAGCATGCTCCAACTCAGTCTGACGACAAGCCCAGAAAGTGTTGAAAAGCTCTAAATCGATATTATTCTGCCAATATGAAAGACTATTACTACTCAGGGGTCAATTACTCTGGCCTTACAGTTTGTGTCTGGTGGTACAGGTATGGAGAGAAAAACAGAGAGAGAGACAGAGAGAGAGAGTAAGAGTGAGAGAGGGAGAAACAGAGAGAGAGAGTAAGAGTGAGAGAGAGAAACAGAGAGAGAGAGAGTACGAGTGAGAGAGAGAGTAAGAGTGAGAGAGAGAGAAACAGAGAGAGAGAGAGAGTAAGAGTGAGAGAGAGAGAGAAACAGAGAGATAGTTTTATTAGAGAAAGAGAAAAAGAGAGACAGAGGCTCCCCCACGTCTGCAAGGCAAACCGTGTGTTATGTCATGCCAATGAAGCACCTTGAAATTGAATTAAATTGAAAGGAAAGAAGCATGTGGGAGAGTAGGAGGAGATTTACAAGACATGGGGGATAAGGATGATGAGAATGTGTGGGGCTTATGTGCCAAGGACATCGGAAAGGTGATTGCCATAGCATGTGCCCATCTGTGTGTTTGTTGGTGGGTGGGTGGGAGTGGGGGGGGTTAAGGTGTGTGTGTGTGTGTGTGTGTGTGTGTGCCCTAATACATTCAGTCTCACACACATGTAGTGTGAGGGGCAAGCCATCACCCCCTTCCCAGGTCCTGATGTATCCTCGTTCTCTCTCCCCCTGCCTATTTATCCTTCATGACCCTCCTCTCCTCCCTTTCTCCCCCATTGCTCCCTCCATCCCTCCCTTCCTCTACATTTACCAGCGGTGGCCCGCTCCACCCTTACCCATCATTGTTTCGCCCGTTAGCTGGGTTTATGCAGCTGATCGGTGGGGAGGCCTGTGTATGCTACAAAGCTAGATCTGCCCACCTGCTGGTCCTGTGGATCCTATGATGCTAATATGCTACAATGCTAATAGGCTACGATGCTAACTAAAGCTACTGGCCCTGCTACTGTCTGCCTGCTGGGCCGAACCCCCTTTGATGGACCATTACGGGCTATTAATGGCCATTGCTGACCCACTATTGCCTTGCTTCTGCATCACTGCTGTTAGAGCTTCACTTTTGCCCTGGTCGGCTGGCTGCCTTTTGCTAATGAGGATTTGTGAGGAGAAACGGACCGCTGAGAGAGAGCGGGGCAGAGAGGCAGAAAGAGAGAGAGGCAGAAAGAGAGAGAGGCAGAGAGAGACAAGAGAGAGAGAGAGGGGTAGAGAGAGAGAGAGAGAGAGAGAGAGAGAGGGGGGGGCAGAGAGAGGCAGAGAGAGAGAGAGAGAGAGAGAGAGAGAGAGAGAGAGAGAGAGAGAGAGAGAGAGAGAGAGAGAGAGAGAGAGAGAGAGGGGGGCAGAGAGAGAGGCAGAGAGAGGCAGAGAGAGAGAGGCAGAGAGAGGCAGAGAGAGAGAGAGAGAGAGAGAGAGAGAGAGAGAGAGAGAGAGAGAGAGAGAGAGAGAGAGAGAGAGAGAGAGAGAGAGAAGCAATACAAGACATTAACAGAATTAGGCCCAACAAAATTATGACAAAATAAAAATACAATTATTTGACATATTGGAAAGAACTAAGCAAAAACACATAAAATTGGAACGCTATTTGGCCCTAAACAGAGAGTACACAGTGGCAGAATACCTGACCACTGTGAATGACACAAAATTAAGAAAAGCCTTGACTATGAACTGACTAAGAGAGCATAGCCTTGCTATCGAGAGGCCACCATAGACAGACCTGGCTCTCGAGAGAAGACAGGCTTTGTGCCCACTGCCTAGAAAATGAGGTGGAAACTAAACTGTGCTTCCTAACCTCCTGCCAATTGTATGACCATATTAGAGACACATATTTCCCACAGATCACACAGACCCACAAAGAATTTGGAAACTAACCAAATAAACCAGCCAACAATCAGGCCAAGGTCACACACATCACTCTGAATCACCCAATCTAGTGTCCAGGTGATGGGTGTTTGTGCTTGTGCATGCATGTGTGCACAAATGGATGAAGGCAGGTTGATATCATTGTCAGTGTTCATACATCACGTATACATTATGGATCAAAGCTAGAATATTGGAATTTTATCAGAGTATTGCATGCTTATTTACACCCTTTGATGAAAGATTCTGACGAGCCACTGTCCTTGAGAAACACACACACACATCACTGTGTTTCAGAAACACACACACACACACAGAACCAATTTAGTCTGTCCTGACATACAAATTCACACGCACTCTTTCTCTCTCTCTCTCTCTCTCTCTCTCTCTCTCTCTCTCTCTCTCTCTCTCTCTCTCTCTCTCTCTCTCTCTCTCTCTCTCTCTCTCTCTCTCTCTCTCTCTCTCTCTCTCTCTCTCTCTCTCTCTCTCTCTCTCTCTCTCTCTCTCTCTCTCTCTCTCACACACACACACACACACACACACACACTGGGTGCTCATCAGCCTCATAGGTAACCTATTTTCCCCCTTTCTTCGTGATCAACACTCATCTATAATTCAGGCATGGCCCATTAGCTTTGTGATAAATGCCAGCCAGCAAGTTAAGCTCTTAATTTCTTATTCAATGTGAGTACAGTGCAAGTTTAACACTGATGGAGAAATGTTAGAGAGCTATTTACTGTTAGCTACAGCACTTGATGATTATACTTAATATCAGCAGCCTCTAGTAACCTTGAAAACATGTGCATCAATTCAAATCACTCCCAATCTTAACTGTAATCTGAACAACACATTTCAAATCAGGGCCGTATTCCTAAAGCGTCTCAGGGTATTCCTAAAGCATCTCAGAGTATTCCTAAGGCGTCTCAGGGGATTCGTAAAGCGTATCAGGGTATTCCTAAAGCGTCTCATGGTATTCCTAAAGCATCTCAGGGTATTCCTAAAGCGTCTCAGGGTATTCCTAAAGCGTCTCAGGGTATTTCTAAAGCGTCTCAGGGTATTCCTAAAGCGTCTCAGGGTATTCCTAAAGCGTCTCAGGGTATTCCTAAAGCATCTCAGGGTATTCCTAAAGCATCTCATGGTATTCCTAAAGCGTCTCAGGGTATTCCTAAAGCATCTCAGAGTATTCCTAAGGCGTCTCAGGGTATTCGTAAAGCGTCTCAGGGTATTCCTAAAGCGTCTCATGGTATTCCTAAAGCATCTCAGGGTATTCCTAAAGCGTCTCAGGGTATTCCTAAAGCGTCTCAGGGTATTTCTAAAGCGTCTCAGGGTATTCCTAAAGCGTCTCAGGGTATTCCTAAAGCGTCTCAGAGTATTCCTAAAGCGTCTCAGGGTATTCCTAAAGCATCTCATGGTATTCCTAAAGCATCTCAGGGTATTCCTAAAGCATCTCAGGGTATTCCTAAAGCGTCTCAGGGTATTCCTAAGGCGTCTCAGGGTATTCGTAAAGCGTCTCATGGTATTCCTAAAGCATCTCAGAGTATTCCTAAGGCGTCTCAGGGTATTCGTAAAGCGTCTCAGAGTATTCCTAAAGCGTCTCAGAGTATTCCTAAAGCGTCTCAGAGTATTCCTAAAGCGTCTCAGAGTATTCCTAAAGCGTCTCAGAGTATTCCTAAAGCATCTCAGAGTATTCCTAAAGCGTCTCAGAGTATTCCTAAAGCGTCTCAGAGTATTCCTAAAGCGTCTCAGAGTATTCCTAAAGCGTCTCAGGGTATTCCTAAAGCGTCTCAGAGTATTCCTAAAGCGTCTCAGGGTATTCCTAAAGCGTCTCAGAGTATTCCTAAAGCGTCTCAGAGTATTCCTAAAGCGTCTCAGAGTATTCCTAAAGCGTCTCAGAGTATTCCTAAAGCGTCTCAGGGTATTCCTAAAGCGTCTCAGAGTATTCCTAAAGCGTCTCAGGGTATTCCTAAAGCGTCTCAGAGTATTCCTAAAGCGTCTCAGAGTATTCCTAAAGCGTCTCAGGGTATTCCTAAAGCGTCTCAGAGTATTCCTAAAGCGTCTCAGAGTATTCCTAAAGCGTCTCAGAGTATTCCTAAAGCGTCTCAGAGTATTCCTAAAGCGTCTCAGAGTATTCCTAAAGCGTCTCAGGGTATTCCTAAAGCGTCTCAGAGTATTCCTAAAGCGTCTCAGAGTATTCCTAAAGCGTCTCAGAGTATTCCTAAAGCGTCTCAGAGTATTCCTAAAGCGTCTCAGAGTATGAGTGCTGATCTAGGATCAGTTTAGCCTTTCAGATCATAATGAATAAGATTATATGGACAGTGGGGACCTGATCCTAGATCAGTACTTTATAAATATGGGCCCTGAGTGGTATCTCCTCTGATCCTGCTCATGAAATGTGATGGCATTGTACTAACATTCAGTATCACCCTATTTCCTCAAGTGCTGCTGATATAGCTGATGTGTGCACAATAAGCTGGGAGATTGATACTTTCTGGGTGCAACGTTCACACACGCTCACAGTGTTGTCATCAACAAGACTGTTCTCTTTGCAGCCCATTGCCTATTCTACTGTCATTTGTACACACACACACACACAAAACAAACACATTTCTCTCTTTCTCTCTCCCCCCTTCCCCCTCTCTCTGTCTAGTATTATTTAAGTGTCAGCATTTTTAAAAACCTCCGCCACTGTGTTCAGGCGTTTGTCATTGCGTGTCAACCACACCCGTGGGATTTGCTGGTTCACTTCGCAAAAACATTTGTTCTGTTGCATCAAGCGGCAACTGTGATTGCGCTACACCTGGAACAACATGCTAACCAAACCAGACGTGTACGATTGCGCACCAGACGCAGGGGTGGAGCAGGTTTGGTCAGCATGTAAGAAGATGATGTGGTGGGGGTAAGGAAAAGTTGTTTATTTTCTGGTAGGTATTAATTAGGTGGTTAGCCAGGTGTTAAGCAGCTCTCGCGCTCTCTCTCGCTCTCTTTCTATCTCTCTATCTGTCTCTCTCGCTCCCCATCTCTCTCTCTCTTTCTATCTCTCTATCTGTCTCTCTCGCTCCCCATCTCTCTCTCTCTTTCTATCTCTCTATCTGTCTCTCTCGCTCCCCATCTCTCTCTCTCCCTCTGTTCACTTTTCTTTATCCACACACTTGTCTCTAGGCCCTCTAAGCTCCTCTCAAGGCCTGTACATCACCTCTATCCCCTGTGAACCACAGCACAGACCTTGTTCTTCCTTCTTACATTTCCTCTTTCTCTCCCTCTTTAGCTTTTTAGCTGTTGGTTTTCTTCTAGCGTTTGGGCTATAGGTACCACAGGAGGCTGCTGAGGGGATAATAATAATGTCCGGAACGGAGCAAATGGAATGGCAACAAACACCTGGAAACCATGTGTTTAATGTATTTGATACCACCTATTCCGCTCCAGTCATTAACACAAGCACGTTCTCCCCAATTAAGGTGCTACCAACCTGTGATAGGCACTGATGTTTCTTTGTCTTTTGTGATCATGCACATGTGGTGAAGGTAAGCTGTATGGTTGGTTGCTGCCATGACAAATTAATTTCCTCTCGGTGATTAGTAAAGTATCATCTATCTATCCAACAATGGAGTTCTGAGTGCTAGTGGGAATATGGTATTGAATCTAACCATAGTTGATACATAATGTACTGTAAATGCAGAAATATGAACACACACAAGCACGATAACACACACACACGCACGGACACGCACACAGTTAATAATTCAGGACCAATTTAGTCTGTGCTGACACTCTCTCTCTCACACACACACACACACACACACCCTGCAACCCAAACCGCCCGAACTCCCGGCAACCTCAATTAATATTCCCTGTGCCTCCCCATGCACACACAGGCATTGAAACTCAGCTATTAACATCATTACCACCATGAAAAAATATCAATACGTCGTGTTGAATTAGCGTTAATGTGGCTGCTGACAGGGTGCGTGTTCCCCTCTGCCAGCGTGCTGTTTTGTAGCTCTGCCTGGCAGGGGGCCCACGCCCGACGCTGCCCCCCCTGAGACCCCCCTGCCACCCGCTGATGCCCGCTGCCTACTCACGACCCAGAAACACTTGCTGTTGTCAGGAAAATGGATTGGTGGATCTGCTTGTTACGGTTTTTCTGGTGCGCTAAATTCTTTTTTTGTAAATTGGATTAATTGCAATAATTGGAGGTTGTCTCACCCTTGCTGCATTGCCTTTTCTCTCCACCTAATTCCTGCTCACACACTCATTCTCTCACTTGCTCCCTCGCTCTTTCTCTTTCTCGCTCTCTAACGACTCGATCTCTCTGCCGACTCTTCCTCTTTCCCTTTCTCTATCCTTCTCTCTCTGCCTTGCTCTTTCTCTCTCGCTCGCTCTCCATTTCCCTCCCTTCCTCTCTCTTTCTCTCTGCCATCTCTCTCCCTCGCCCTCTCTTACCCTTCCTCCCCGTAATCGTTCCTCTTAATTCCTTCTCCTTCTTTATTGTTTCATTATGTGTTGCACTACATGAGAATGAATGCCACTGTAATTTCAAATGCAATATCATCCAATTCTCATTTGATGATTATCACATATTTTGTGCAAAGAGCTATCCTTACAGTCCATGACTGCACCACCAGTATCCACTATAATGGATACAAACTGCCTCCCAAATGACAACCTATTCTCAATGTAATGCAATAGCTACTTTGTGCACTATATAGGGAACAGGGTGCCATTTGGGATGCAGGCACAGACAATGGACAGAATAGAACAACCGGGAGTAAAAGAACAAATGGAACACAGAACACATTGTGCAGTTGGCTATACACTGTTGCAGTTCAATCCAAAGAACATGTTAAAGGGAGAACTGCTGTGTATCACCAGCCAGGTCACACCAGATCCACTGCCGTATTAGACGTTTGTCCAGGTCCCCAAATGGCAGCCCATTCTTGCCTTGTGTATGCATGCAATTTCAATAGCGTTGACTAGCGGCAACGCAAGCTTCTATTACCATCTACTAGGCTCACGGCTTGCTAGGGTGTTGTGGTTGGGGATAGAGGAAGAGCTTAAACCACGAGCTATGGCGCAGAGGATCGCTATAGCGCAGAGGATTGCGGGTTCAATCCCAGTGCTAGGCACTATTTTCTATTTGTTCTGTTTTAACCCTATCCCAAACCTTAACCCATACCTACTTTCACTTCACCCACAAGTCGACCCAGCGAGCCAGCACCCAAGCCCATCCAGCAGTCCTCCCAGGTGAGCGATGCCCGACTGGCCCTCCCCAACAAATATGAAGGGACTCCATCTAAATGCTGTGGCTTCCTACTCCAGTGCTCCCTCTAATTCACCCATCAGATGGGAGCCCCCACCACCGAGAGGTCCAAGGTTGCCACAGTTATTTCCCCCGGACGGGCGTTGGAGTGGGCTACGGCCGTCTGGGAGAGAGGAGAGGGGGAGCTGGGTTCCTATGAGAGGTTCATGGCTCTGTTCAGGGGGTCTTTGATCATCCATCGGAGGGCAGAGAGGGGGGTGAGTGCCCAACTACAGCAGGAAGGCCAGACCGCTGCGGGGTAGTGGCAGCATCCAGTGGATGGAATGAGCCGGCGCGCCGCACCCTTTTCAGAAGAGGACAGCGCGAAGAGGTCAAGACGGAGTTGGCGTGCCAAGATGACACCCTCTCCTTGGATGCACTCATCGCGATGGCCATCCGTCTGGATAGCCTTCTTCAGGAGCGTCGGCACCCCCATCACCTTTCTCCCTTCTCCGTTGACCGTTCAGAGCCTGAAACCATGGAGGGGGCCACACACCTCCCCCGGCTGAGCGACGCTGTCGATGACAGCTGGGGCTCTGTCCCTATTGCGGTCAGGAGGGGCACCAGCTTCAACGGAGTCCGGTACGTTCCAACCCGGGGTCCACGAGAGCAGAGGGACGGCCCCATGAACATCCGTCTCCTGGGTTAGGCGTGAGTATTCCATCTTCATCACTTTACGCCAAACCCTTTGTAGTATCGATCTCACTAGCTGGCTGTCCCTCATGTGTTAATTCTACAGCTCTAGTGGACTCCGTTGCCTCAGGGAATTTTATTCACCAGGCCCTTGCCTTCTCCCTGAACATCACCTCATACCCGCTGTCCTCTCCGTTTCCGGTTCAAGCGCTGGATAGTCGACCACTGGGATCCAGGACAATCACACACATCACAACACCACTCACCCTCACCGTGAAGTCCATACATCAAGAAAGCATTCCCTTCCTCATCATCAGTGCACCAGTACTCAAGATCATCCTCAGCCTCCCATGGCTCCAACGTCATGACCGCACCATCTCATGGTCGAGGATGACAATCACGGACTGGGCACCCGAATGCCGGAGGACCTGCTTTCCCGTCCCCTGTGGTTCCACGTCGGTCGAGAGTCCTGTAGTTACCCTTCAGCCCAACATCCAGGAGGTATACCAAGACCTGCAGGATGTCTTCTCCAAGACCCACGCCACCTGTCTCTCTCCTCATCGCCCCTGGGACTGTGCCATCGACCTGCTTGCAGGCTCCGCGCATCCCAGCAGCCACATCTACGCTCTGTCGGTGGCTGAAACCAAGGCTATGGAGGAGTACATCCATGTGGCTCTCCAACAGGGTTTCATTCACACGTCCACCTCCCGTTCGACGGGAAGCTTCTTCTTTGTGGCCAATAAGGATGGAGGGTTACGCCTGTGCATTGATTACAGAGGTCTGAATTCCATCACCACAAAGTACCGCTACCCTCTCCCGTTGGTGCCGGCTGCGATCTAACAACTCCGGGGGGCCCGGTTCTTTACCAAATTGGACCTATGGAGTGCATACAGTCGTGATCAAAAGTTTTGAGAATGACACAAGTTTTGGTCTTCACAAAGTTGCTTCAGTGTAATGAGATATTTCTGTCAGATGGTATACTGAAGTATAATTACAAGCATTCCATAAGTGTCAAAGGCTTTTATTGACAATTACATTACATTTATGCAAAGAGTCAATATTTGCAGTGTTGACACTTCTTTTTCAAGACCTCTGCAATCCACCCTGGCATGCTGTCAATTAACTTCTGGGCCACATCCTGACTGATGGCAGCCCATTCTTGCATAATCAATGCTTGGAGTTTGTCAGAATTTGTGGGTTTTTGTTTGTCCACCCGCCTCTTGAGGATCGACCACAAGTTCCTAATGGGATTAAGGTCTGGGGAGTTTCCTGGCCATGGACCCAAAATGTCGATGTTTTGTTCCCCGAGCCACTTAGTTATCACTTTTGCCTTATGGCAAGGTGCTCCATCATGCTGGAAAAGGCATTGGTCGTCACTAAAATGTTCTTGGATGGTTGGGAGAAGTTGCTCTCGGAGGATGTGTTGGTACCATTCTTTATTCATGGCTGTGTTCTTAGGCAAAATTGTGAGTGAGCCCACTCCCTTGGCTGAGAAGCAACCCCACACATGAATGGTCTCAGGATGCTTTACTGTTGGCATGACACAGGACTGATGGTAGCGCTCACCTTGTCTTCTGCAGACAAGCTTTTTTCCGGATGCCCCAAACAATTGGAAAGGGGATTCATCAGAGAAAATGACTTTACCCCAGTCCTCAGCAGTCCAATCCCTGTACCTTTTGCAGAACATCAGTCTATCCCTGATGTTTTTCCTGGAGAGAAGTGGCTTCTTTGCTGCCCTTCTTGACACCAGGCCATCCTCCAAAAGTCTTTGCCTCACTGTGCGTGCAGATGCACTCACACCTGCCTGCTGCCATTCCTGAGCAAGCTCTGCACTGGTGGTGCCCTGATCCCGCAGCTGAATCAACTTCAGGAGACGGTCCTGGCGCTTGCTGGACTTTCTTGGGCGCCCTGAAGCCTTCTTCACAACAATTGAACCTCTCTCCTTGAAGTTCTTGATGATCCCATAAATTGTTGATTTAGGTGCAATCTTACTAGCAGCAATATCCTTGCCTGTGAAGTCCTTTTTGTGCAAAGCAATGATGACGGCACGTGTTTCCTTGCAGGTAACCATGGTTAACAGAGGAAGAACAATGATTTCAAGCACCACCCTCCTTTTAAAGCTTCCATTCTGTTATTCTAACTCAATCAGCATGACAGAGTGATCTCCAGTCTTGTCCTCGTCAACACTCTCACCTGTGTTAACGCGATAATCACTGACATGATGGCAACTGGTCCTTTTGTGGCAGGGCTGAAATGCAGTGGAAATGTTTTTGGGGGATTAAGTTCATTTTCATGGCAAAGAGGGACTTTGCAATTAATTGTAAATTTAACTGATCACTCGTCATAACATTCTGGAGTATATGCAAATTGCCATCATCAAAACTGAGGCAGCAGACTTTGTGAAAATTAGCATTTGTGTCATTCTCAAAACTTTTGACCACGACTGTACAATCTTATCTGCATCCGGGAGGAGGATGAATGGAAAACTGTTTTCAGCACGATGTCTCGTCACTATGAGTACTTGGTGATGCCTTATGGATTAGCCAATGCTCGGTCAGTGTTCCAGGCACTCGTTAATGAGGTGTTCCGGGACATGCTCGGACGCCAGGTGGTCATGTACAGTACCAGTCAAAAGTTTGGACACACCTACACATTCAAGGGTTTTTCTTTATTTTTACTATTTTCTACATTGTAGAATAATAGTGAAGACATCGAAACTATGAAGGAACACATTTGGAGTAACCAAAAAAGGGTTAAACAAATCAAAATATATTTTATATTTGAGATTCTTCAAAGTATCCACCTTTTGCCTTGATGACAGCTTTGCACACTCTACTCCCGCTCTCCCGCTCGATGTCGCCGGTTTACTAACCATTAGTCCTGGCAACCCATCATTACGCACACCTGGACTTCATCACTACCTTGATTACTTACCCTTTATCTAGCACTCTGTAGCCTCTCTCATCCGGTAGTATTGGTTATGTTTTCTTGTCCAGACGCTGCTCTTGTTTTGTATCTCGCCATGTTTGTTATTATTAAACTCACCAACTGCACCTGCTTCCTGACTCCCTGCATCTCCGTTACAGTGGTACCAGGATTCCAACATTGGCTTGGCCAGAGACATTTGTGATGCCCTGATGAAACGTATTTTTATGACGATTTAAATGTTTCAAATTGCGATATGAATTCGCTGGAGAGCACTCGGGAGAATGATGATCCACAAGACCACGACAGGCAGCGCATCTCAGTATCAGGAGAAGCCCAAATTCCAATGGCATCTGTTAACGCATCTGATTGTGATTAGATCTTCCTAACCACCTCTGGAGGTAGTAGAAGACACATCTTGTGCGGATATCCTTAAAGTGTAAACGAATCCGGTCAACTAAAGCCTATACATTCGGCCAATGTCACGGTTGTCCCGGCCTCTCAAAGAAAATCACGCCGGCCAGTTGAATTAAAAGCATGGTCATCATTGAAAACAAGCCTACTGGCACAGTGGACGGATGCCACAGTCCAAAATCGCGTCCAACTCTGAATAAAATGGGCATATAGAATTAAAGATATTTATGAAGAGATATCATCCCGAATGAGAGAAAAGGGTTCTCCTGTTCCCACGTCCAATGCCAGAGCAAAGTCAAATAGCCTTTGAAAACATAACAGTTGAATTTAAACTGAACTACAAATGTATTGGGGATGCGTGGGACAGGCTATGATGGAGTCGCAGCAGAAGATTGCAGTGCATGACAAGTATGTGGCAGGTATAATGTGTAGGCCTAATTTTCCACCTGTAGCCTACCTTTAGATCTAGCCAGAATGAACAGTTGGTGGGTGGTGAATTGTCTATTTCAGTTGCTATTTCAGATATGAGAATAACACATTGGTATTATAATGCAATCCTTTTCGATTGTATTATATTCTGTGAATTTTTGAGCATTTTCCAGATATCAATCAAGTGTAGAAGATTTCCAAACGATTGGTAAAGGCGCATAGCTTTCTGTAAGCATGACAATCAATATCATGTAGGCTTCAATACCAAGACTGACACTTTATTCCTTGAAAAAGCCATGTGCTCTTTCGCACTTTTTATCAATTGCCGCTTTTATCCGTTTTCATAATTTGACCACGCATCTTGCCATGGTTATACTATTGAGGTCCCGTTAGCGAATTATCACTGATCAATGATTTGGAGGAAACTAAACCACGGTCTTTCTCCCAGCATGTCGCTTTTTCCCCTTTGGTACTGTTTAGGCCTATACTAAAGGTAATTTACAATACAAGATTACAGTAATATAAAGACAACATATGTAAACATCCATGCGTTTAGAACAACCAGACCTGTTTAGATAATGCGTTGCGCCATTCCGAGATGCACTTTGTAACCTACTCTGTAGCTTCACCTCCCACTGGGCACAGACGTCAATTCAGCGTCTATTCGACGTTGGTTCAATTTAATTGAAATGACATGGAAACACCGTTGATTCAACCAGTGTGTGCCTAGTGGAGTTCTGTTTTTACTGTGTGAATTAGGGCCTACGTGTTATTTTTATTTATACTGTGCAATAATTGCATTTTGTACAAACATCCGCTCAGCTCGTTTCTGTGGTGACGTTTGTAGGGATGGGAGAGATTCTCAGAACATTTATTTGTATGACTGGTCGAGGATATCGGGACAGTAGCCTATTACGCCCAGTCTTAAATAGTTGGATAACAAAAGTAGGCTCTAATGATGAAAGCATAAAACTATTGACTATAAAAGTGTGCTGTTTTCTGTCGATTTATACAGATTGTGTCATAAGGGAGGTCTAAGGCAGGTTTGATTAATTTGCATACAGGGAGGGACCAGAGAATCTTGTCACAATATGGATGAAGTGGGCAGATAAGAGACACATTTTATTACCATGCGTAGACGCAACAAATGTCGATCAGATAGTGATCGATCATCTTGATCGGATGAAGACAACCACATGTTAATGCAAGGTGTAACCATAGCTTATGAGTGCGCTGCTAATGTGTAAACTATCTACAGTAGACCTATAACTGATCCAAATATTTTCAGCTCACCGGGCTTGGGTCGGAACCGGGCTTGAATCTTTAGGGCCGATGAGAACTCTAATGGGGAGGTGAAGGGAGTCAAGGGACTGTGCATCCAGTTGAGTTGTGCTTCCTTTTGCTGCGTCAATGATAGTTTTCTCTCATCTTACTGATATCCCTAGCGCTTCCTGGTAAAATCTTCTCTCCAATTCTGATTGCACCAGATCCACCGCTTCAAAGAACTGGCGTCTCCACCGGAGTTCTCCTGCTTCGGGTGCCACCACTTCAGTCTCCATTGTGTGGCGATAGCGGGCTGGGATTCTGCTCACTCTGTGGGCATCTTGAGGCCGATTTGGGTATCACATGCCATCATAAATTGAATCATTTAAAATTTATATTTAATCAGGATGGTTATTATTTTTCTTTTGATTTTTTTAATTGTTACTTATTTTATTTTTGTTTTATCGATGTAACATGTCATATTAGTACATGATTATGTATGTCTTGCATGTGTTTTAAACTTGTGTTATCTATGTGTGTCATTCATTTAATAAAATATTATTTTAATACAATGCATGACACACATAGACACCTGTCTAAAAATGTGGGCATGATCGGAATGTGGACAAGATCAGGACAAAGGATGGCTTAGCTTCCCCACTGATTTGACCCACACACCGCTACTGCTTCCCACTGCAATGTGGTGAGTCAGCCCACAGTGAATATTCCCCCACTTTGGCCCTGTGTGTACAATCGATCTGCACAGGTCTAAATTGACCTGTACCCAGCCTCCTAAATCTACCTGTACCCAGCCTGCTAAATCTACCTGTACCCAGCCTGCTAAATCTACCTGAGAGAGAGAGAGAGAGAGAGAGAGAGAGAGATTTCACGCTCTCTCTCTGTCTTTCTCTCTATGTCTTTCAAACGCTCTCTCTTACACACACATACACTCTCTCTCTCTATTCTCTCTCTCCCCCCTCTTTCTAAGATATGCTTGTCTCTGTGGCTTGGGTGGCAGGGGGCAAATGTATATTGTGAGAATGTAACACTCACTGATGCTTAACAGGAGAATGAGTTATAAGATGCAGAGCTGCCCTCCGGGCCAAGGCAACATAAATCCTCTCTACTGGCCTGGGCTGGGCCACCTCATAAAGGCAGAGGAGCACTCTCTTGCTTATTATTAGTATTTATAACAGCCACGTGTTTGATGCAGTGCGGCTCCAGGCTGCAGTCTGGGTCCGCTTCCTCTGTACTTTATCCTTTAGTCTAGCTACAGGCACTCTCAAGGTTCAACTCAGCTGAGACTGAGACTGGGTCTCAGGACGAAGCTAGAGTTGACATCTAGTGGGGAAATGTGGTATAGCAGGATAGATGGGTGTGTGTTTATATGCAATATTGCAATAAGATGGACTGAATCACACACTGTGGTATAATTGCGATGAAAGTGTTGTGTTTACAATCGTAGCTGCATTTCATGATCATGAATAACCATTGCTTGGCAGTGTTCATTTAACACACAGCCAAAGGCAACAGTCGTGTTTACGTCAGTGGTGATTTCGCCATTATAATGACTGAACAAATGACTGCTAGGAGGTCTTTGTGGGCTAACACTTCAGCTACACTGCACGCGTAACATTGCGTCGCCATCAGCATCATGTCAAATTCTCATTATCTCAATTGACAAGATGGCCATCAAGAATTGAACATCAGCGATTCTTGAGCTTGGATGCTGCCATTGGACGTGACTCAACGCTGGCAGTATATCAGCTTCATAGATTTCAAAGGAAGCATTCCCTCGATGGCTGATGGCTGTAGTATAGCAGGGCTGTAAGTCTTTCTGTGGTTTAAAACTCACAGGCACTGGCACGTCCCCCTTTTTCTCTACTTTGACACTATTTTCTTCTATTTTGAAAGATTACAATACATTTGAAAATTGTGATGAATTTCTCTGGTTAGTATCATTCTCTCACGTTTACTGAGGGTGGGAGGAAGGGATTTTTGTGTCTCTTTGTGTCTGTGGCTCTGCCACTTGTCTCTGTCTCTGCCACTTGTCTCTGTCTCATCTAAATCAAATCAAATCAAATTTATTTATATAGCACTTTTTACATCTGCAGATGTCACAAAGTGCCCATACAGAAACCCAGCCTAAAACCCCAAACAGCAAGCAATGCAGATGTAGAACCACGGTGGCTAGGAAAAACTCCCTAGAAGGGCAGCAACCTAGGAAGAAACCTAGAGAGGAACCAGGCTCTGAGGGGTGGCCAGTCCTCTTCTGGCTGTGCCGGGTAGGAAAAACTCCTACACTGTGGCCCCGTCCGACGATACCCCCGGACAGGGCCAAACAGGCAGAATATAACACCACCCACTTTTCCAAAACACAGCCCCCACACCACTAGAGGGATATCAACAGACCACCAACTTACCACCCTGAGACAAGGCTGAGTATAGCCCATGACGATCCCCTCCACTGCACGAGCCGGAGGGGGCGCAAAACCGGACAGGAAGATCACGTCAGTGACTCAACCCACTCAAGTGATGCACCGCTCCTACGGACAGCATGGAAGAGCACTAGTAAGCCAGTGACTCAGCCCCCGTAACAGGGTCAGAGGCAGAGAATCCCAGTGGAGAGAGGGGAGCCGGCCAGGCAGAGACAGCAAGGGTGGTTATTCGCTCCAGTGCCTTGCCGTTCACCTTCACACCCCTGGGCCAGACTGCACTCAATCATAGGACCTACTGAAGAAATGAGTCTTCAGCAAAGACTTAAAGGTCGAGACCGAGTCTGCATCTCTTACATGGATAGGCAGACCATTCCATAAAAATTGAGCTCTATAGGAGAAATCCCTGCCTCCAGCTGTTTGCTTAGAAATTCTAGGGAAAATAAGGAGGCCTGAGTCTTGTGACTATAGCATACGTGTACAGTTGAAGTCGGAAGTTTACATACACTTAGGTTGGAGTCATTAAAACTCGTTTTTCAACCACTCCACACATTTCTTGTTAACAAACTATAGTTTTGGGAAGTCGGTTAGGACATCTACTTTGTGCATGACACAAGTAATTTTTCCAACAATTGTTTACAGACAGATTATTTCACTTATAATTCACTCTATCACAATTCCAGTGGGTCAGAAGTTTACATACACTAAGTTGACTGTGTCTTTAAACAGCTTGGAAGATTCCAGAAAAGTATGTCATGGCTTTAGAAGCTTCTGATTGACATAATGGCTTTAGAAGCTTCTAATTGACATAATTTGAGTCAATTGGACATGTACCTGTGGATTTATTTCAAGGCCTACATTCAAACTCAGTGCTTCTTTGCATGACATCATGGGAAAATCAAAAGAAATCAGCCAAGACCTCAGAAAACAATTGTAGACCTCCACAAGTCTGGTTCATCCTTGAGAGCAATTTCTAAACACCTGAAGGTACCACATTCATCTGTACAAACAATAGTACGCAAGTATAAACACCATGGGACCACGCAGCCGTCATACCGCTCAGGAAGGAGACGCGTTCTGTCTCCTAGAGATGAACGTACTTTGGTGCAAAAAGTGCAAATCAATCCCAGAACAACAGCAAAGGACCTTGTGAAGATGCTGGAGGAAACAGGTACAAAGGTATCTATATCCACAGTAAAACGAGTCCTATATCGACATAACCTGAATGGCCGCTCAACAAGGATGAAGCCACTGCTCCAAAACCACCATAAAAAAGCCAGACTACGGTTTGCAACTGCACAAAGGGACAAAGATCGTACTTTTTGGAGTAATGTCCTCTGGTCTGATGAAACAAAAATAGAACTGTTTGGCCATAATGACCATTGTTATGTTTGGAGGAAAAAGGGGGTTGCTTGCAAGCCAAAGATCACCATCCCAACCGTGAAGCACAGGGGTGGCAGCATCATGCTGTGGGGGTGCTTTGCTGCAGGAGGGACTGGTGCACTTCACAAAATAGATGGCATCATGAGGAAGGAAAATTATGTGGATGTATTGAAGCAACAATTCAAGACATCAGTCAGGAAGTTAAAGCTTGGCCGCAAATGGGTCTTCCAAATGGACAATGACCCCAAGCATACTTCCAAAGTTGTGGCAAAATGGCTTAAGGACAACAAAGTCAAGATATTGGAGTGGCCATCACAAGCCCTGACATCAATCCTATAGAAAATGTGTGGGCAGAACTGAAAAAGCATGTGCGAGCAAGGAGGCCTACAAACCTGACTCAGTTACACCAGCTCTGTCAGGAGGAATGGGCCAAAATTCACCCAAGTTATTGTGGGAAGCTTGTGGAAGGCTACCCGAAACTTTTGACCCAAGTTAAACAATTTAAAGGCAATGATACCAAATACTAATTGAGTGTATGTAAACTTCTGACCCACTGGAAATGTGATGAAAGAAATAAAAGCTGAAATAAATAATTCTCTCTAGTATTATTCTGACATTTCTTATTCATAAAATGAAGTGGTGATCCTATCTGACCTAAGACAGGGAATTTTTACTAGGACTAAATGTCAGGAATTGTGAAAAACTGATTTTAAATGTATTTGGCTAAGGTGTATGTAAACGTCTGACTTCAACTGTATGTACAGCAGGACCAAATCGGAGAGATAGGTAGGAACAAGCCCATGTAATGCTTTGTAGGTTAGCAATTAAGCCTTGAAATCAGCCCTAGCCTTAACAAGAAGCCCGGGTGGAGAGGCTAGCGCTGGAGTAGAGAGGCTAGCCGTGTTTAGCACTAACTGAAGTTTATTTAGTGCTTTATCCGGGTAGCCGGAGAGTAGAGAATCGCAGTAGTCTAATCTAGAAGTGACAAAAGCATGGATTAGCTTTTCTGCATCATTTTTGGACAGAACGTTTCAGATTTTTTACAACGTTACGAAGATGTAAAAAAGCTGTCCTTAAAATATTATTGATATGTTCATCAAAAGAGAAATCAGGGTCCAGAGTAACGCCGAGTTCCTTCACAGTTTTATTGGAGATGACTGTACAATCATCAAGATTATTTTTCAGATCCAACAGCAAATCTCTTTTTTTCTTGGGACATAGAACTAGCATCTCTGTTTTGTCTGAGTTTAAACGTAAGACATTTGCCGCCATCCTCTTCTTTATGTCTGAAATACAGGCTGCCAGGGTAGGCAATTTTGGAGCTTCACCATGCTTCATCAAAATGTACAGCTGTGTGTCATCCTCATAGCGGTGAAAGTTGACATTGAGTTTCCGAATGACATCACCAAGAGGTAGAATATATGGTGAAAATAATAGTGGCCCTAAAACAGAACCTTGAGGAACACCGAAACTTACAATTGATTTGTCAGAGGACAAACCATCCACAGAGACAAACGGATATCTTTCCGACAGATGAGATCTAAACAAGGCAATAACTTGTCCGTGTAGACCAATTAGGGTTTCCAATCTCTCCATAAGAATGTGGTGATCGATGGTGTCAAAACAGCACTAAGGTCTAGGAGCACGAGGTTGGAACAATAAGGTTGGAAAAAGGATGATCGAGCAGCAGTGAGTGCTCTTCGATATTGCATGGTACTGTCTTTCCAAGCTAGTCAGAAGACTTCTAGTTTGGTGGCACGCCATTTCCTTTCCAGTTTTCTGGAATCTTGCTTCAGGGCTCAGGTATTTTCTGTATAACAGGGAGCTAATTTATTGTGACAAATATTTTTTGTTTTTAGGGGTGTGACTGCATCTAGGGTATTACACAAGGTTACATTTAGATCCTCAGTTAGGTGGTTCATCAATTTTTTACTTTGACGTCCTTGGGTAGGTCTAGGGAGTCTGGAAGGGCATCTAGGAATCTTTGGGTTTTCCGAGAATTTATAGCACAGCTTTTGATGATCCTTGGTTGGGGTCTGAGCAGATTATTTGTTGCGATTGCAAACGTAATAAGATGGTGATCCGATAGTCCAGAATTGTGAAGAAAAACATTTAGATCCACAATATTTATTCCACAAGACAAAACTAAATCCAGGGTATGACTGTGGCAATGCGTAGGTCCAGAGACATAACCCACCGAGTCGATGATGGCTCTGAAAGCCTTTTGGAGTGGGTCTGTGGACTTCTTCATGTGAATATTGAAGTCACCAAAAATTTGAATATTATCTGCCGTGACTACAAGATCCGATAGGAGTTCAGGGAACTCAGTGAGGAACGATGTATACGGACTACGAGGCAGTAGCTATAAAAAGTGATTGAGTAGGCTGCATAGATTTCATGACTAGAAGCTCAAAAGACGAAAATGCAGTCATTTTGGTGGGGGGGAATTGAAATTTGCTGTTGTAAATGTTAGCAACACCTCCCCCTTTGCGGGATGTGCTGGGGATGTGGTCACTAGTGTAACCAGGAGGAGAGGCCTCATTTAACATAGTAAATTCATCAGGCTTGAGCCATGTTTCAGTCAGGCCAATCACATCAAGATTATGATCAGTAATAAGTACATTGACCATAATTGCCTTGGAAGTGAGTGATCTAACATTAAGTAGCCCTATTTTGAGATGTGAGATATCACAATCTCTTTCAATAATGACAGGAATGGAGGAGGTCTTTATTCCAGTGAGATTGCTAAGGTGAACACCACCTTGTTTAGTTTTACCCAACCTAGATCGAGGCACAGACACGATCTCAATGGGGATAGCTGAGCTGACTACACTGACTGTGCTAGTGGCAGCACCCACTAAGCTGGCAGGCTGGTTAACAGCCTGCTGCCTGCACCCTATCTCATTGTGGAGCTAGAGGAGTTAGAGCCCTGTCTATGTTGGTAGATAAGATGAGAGCACCCCTCCAGTTAGGATGGAGTCCGTCACTCCTCAGCAGGCCAGGCTTGGTCCTGTTTGTGTCCCAGAAAGTGGGCGAATGATCTACAAATTCTATCTTTTGGGAGGGGCAGAAAACTGTTTTCAACCAGCGATTGAGTTGTGAGACTCTACTCTAGAGCTCATCACTCCCAATAACTGGGAGGGGGCCAGAGACAATTACTCGATGCCAACACATATTTCTAGCTAATTTACACGCTAAAGCTATGTTGCACTTCGTGACCTCTGACTGTTTAATCCTAACATCGTTCGTGCCGACGTGGATAACAATATCCCTATACTCTCTACACTCGCCAGTTTTAGCTTTAGACAGCACACTCTTTACGTAGGTAGCCCTGCCCCCTGGTAAACAGTGTATGATCGCTGGATGATTGTTTTTAAGTCTAATATTGCGGCTAATGGAGTCGCCAATGACTAGGGTTTTTAATTTGTCAGAGCTAATGGTGGGAGGCTTCGGCGGCTCAGACCCCGTAACGGGTGGAGGAGAGACCTGAGAAGGCTTGACCTCTGACTCCGACTTGTTGCTTAATGGGGAGAACCGGTTGAAAGTTTCTATCGGCTGAATGAGCGACATCGGTTGAGCATGCCGACAGCATTTCTTTCCAGAAGCCTTGAGAAAATTGTCCGGCTGCGGGGACTGTGCGAGGGGATTTGTACCACTATCTGTACCAGTGGCGGCTGGTGAAAAATATTCTCGGTGGGGCTGTGCCATACTTTTTTTTTCCTGTAACCATCGCGATATATTTTAACACAAACTGCAGGACAGCAGTGCTCAGTGAAACATTCAGTAATTATTTAATGCCAATATTAAAAAGTTGAGGCATTCTTACACAAAAACATATTACACAAACCCAAGCCTTTCATTTGCATTTAAAGTGAACTTTTCACCATTGGTAGTAAACAGGCAACGCAACAGGCATGCTGTCAGAACAGAGTGGAAAGTGGACAATAACATGAAATTATTATAAAGTTTATAGGAAATCTTACACTGTATAAAAGGATGTATAATATAGAAATGGATATCAAGTGGATGAACTCAAACCTTTGACTGGAAGAATAGCATACAGTATTTTATGATCATACTAAATGTGACTAATTGTTAATGTGCTCCAGAACTGCAACAATTAATTGATACAAAACAACATATATACAGTAATATTAGCAAAGACACTATTAAGACTTTCTAGAGTACCATATATAACTGGATTTTTTATGCTAAGGTCAACTATATACAAAGAAACATGCGGCCAGAGCTGCTCTGTGTGTGTGTGTCTGTCATCTTATTTGTACAGGAATTTTGCCCGTCTGTCCTTCTGAGTGGCAAACCTCTCAATGACCCTTTGATTAAAGTCAGGAATGTCCCTGACAAGTTTCTTCTCCATGGAGAGCATGGCCAGAGCGTTCAGGCGATCCTGTGTCATGCTGTTTCTCAGGAAGGTCTTGATCCTTTTCAGTGTAGAGAAGCACCTTTCTGACTCAGCAGTTGTCATGGGTGTGGTGATGAGGATCTTGAGGAGGCTGGCAGTCTCTGTGAAAGTGCTCTGAAGGTTGTTCTCCATGAAGAACTGGTACAGGGGCACTGCACCACTACAAGCCTTGAACTCACTGTTCTCATAGATGAGGGACAGTTCGGTTTTGAGCTTGGCCTTGTTCAACATGGGGTACGCCTCCACGGTTGTTTCAAGCGCTGTATCGGGGAACTTCACACTGTGTTGTGGGAACAACTCTCCGTGCAATAGTGTTGCGCTGATGAGGTGCTGGGTGAAGGAGAACCTCTCTTTGGCATGACTCAGGATGGTATCACATACCTGTAAAAGATACATCATCAGCTTTAATTTGCAATTAAGCTATTTTGATGCAAGTGATCCTGACTGACACATGCCTATGTCCAACTCAAGTATATGATTACCAAGGTGCTGATTGTTCAGGGTTTTGGCTACATACTACCAGGCCTGAAAAAAGTTCTAGGGGGAAACACTGACAATTACATCACAACTTACCTCTATAGCCAACCTCTGTTGTTCTCCTGGTCCCAGCATCCTCCGTCGCTTGATGGGCTGTTGCTGCTCGTCAGATGCGCTGTCCCCACACAAAGAGGGAATTGAGGCCCTGGGTCCAAAAATAAAGTTTAATTTGATAACTTGCAATCAGACTTCTTAACTCACTGTAATTCCCCCTCAACACACAACCAGTGACTTTTTTTATATATATATATATATATATATATATATATATATATATATATATATATATATATATTGTGATGTCACGAGAGGCTGTGTCCTGGAGGGACGTTACATCCCCCCTGAGGTGGCTGCAAACCCAGACAGCTATGGCTCCATCTGCTGGTATGGTCGGGAACTCCACCCCTCTATGGCCAATCTTCCCACGCAGCTGAAACAAATGAGGAGCTGAGAGCTGAAGGTTTGGGAAGGGAAGAGACACAGTCTCCAACCTGGGCTCTCTGGAGGACAAGAGTGCTGCACGTCCACTTCCATGAGGAATATAAGGATTTGGAGATACTTACCTTTGGGAAATACTCACCTTTGGATATATGCACCTGTGGAAATACGTGAGAGACATTTGGAAGGACTTTTTGCTGGGTTGGCCACTAGCTGCAACGTGGACTACAGTAAGGCTGGGGAAAAGTTATCTGAGCGAGTGAGAATTATGATTTTGGATGTGGAAGAGACATCCCTGAACTGTTAACCCTTAAAGAGCCACAAGAGAACAGAATTTTGTTATATTTTCGTTAATTTCCCAAGACCTATAATAAAATCCTTGTTTTGTTTGAACCTTGTCTCCTTGCACTACTTGAGCAATCCCGCTGAAAGCTGTGTAGCCTCTCGTGACGTCACAGATGGTGGAGAATACGGGCACGCTCAAGCGTTAATAGTGCATGTCAGAGGAGGATACCGAAGGTTTGATCACCCAGTTTTCCAAGTTGGCCGTAGGCTCCCGCCCGACTGAAATGGAGGACATATTGAAAGCCCTTGTTGCTGGCCAGCAAGCCCAGATGCAAGCAAACGTGGCTCTCTTGGAGGAGCAAAAGAAAGCCAACCTTCTGAAGGCAGAGGAATTGCAGTTGCAGAGACAGAGGGTGGTCCAAAATACCCGCCCAATAAAGGCAAGTGACTTTATATCTAAGATGGGAGCTACCGATGACATTGAGGCATACCTGCATGCATTTGAGGCCACGGCCACTAGGGAAGCCTGGCCCAAGCAACAGTGGGTTGGTCTGTTAGCCCCCTTTCTAACCGGGGAATCGCTGAATGCTGTCCGGGACCTGGGCCCTGACCAGGTTACTGACTATGATGCCCTGAAGTCTGAGATCCTCAGCAGATATGGACTCACAAAGTTTGGTATGGCCCAGCGCTTTCACAGCTGGACCTTCCAACCAGACCAACCTCCTCGGGCGCAGATGCATGAACTTGTCCGAATCGCAAGGAAATGGCTGGATCCGCAGAGGAATACAGCAGCGGGCGGTGGTGGAGGCCGTTGTGGTGGATCGTTACCTACGCGCCCTGCCTTATGAGGCAAAACGGTTCATCAGTCAACAGGCCTTGACCACGGCTGATCTGACCGTGGAAGCTGTGGAAAAGTACCAGGCCACAGCGGAGATGCTGAATGCTTCCCGAAAAGACCCCAGGAGTGCGGCCCCACCACAAATGGGAAGAACCCGTCCAAAGGACCCCAAGGTCTCGAACCCAGCCCACGTCAGGGACTTATCCCGGCTCCAGGGGGAGCCAGAAACCAGACGGGTCCAAGAAGAGTACACCAGGAGGGGGAAACTCGACAGTGTTACCGGTGTGGGGAGATGGGACATATCTCCTGGCAGTGTGGGAAACCAGCCGATGAACCTATGCCCACTGCGGAGTCCTCCAGCTCAGCACCCACACACCGTTTTGCCTCGCTCTTGGGAGTCGTAGATGGCGGCCCAGATCGACCCCCCACCTGCCCGGTAACTGTGAATCCCCATGATGTGGAGGCCTTACTGGATTCTGGTAGCCGGGCCACCCTGGTGCGTAAGGATTTGGTGGGCCCAACGTGTCTGACCCCGGGGAAAGTCCTCCCAGTTTCCTGTGTCCATGGGGACACCAGAGAATACCCCATTACTGAACTTACAATGACCAGCACACGGGGAACCATACACACGACGGCGGGGGGTGGTTGATTCCCCTCCCCGTCCCTGTCCTAATTGGACGAGACTGCCCAGCCTTTTACCCACTCTGGAGAGAGTCTCAGGAGAGGATAACCCGAGTACCTCGGAAACGGAGAGGCAAGACTCATCCTGGGAAGGCTCCGGTGCAATCCTCCGAGTTACTCACTCCCGCCCGGGCTCGGATAGGGATGGCAGGTGCCCAGACCGACACCGAGACTGGTCCGGGATACGGGAGAAGAGAACGCAGCCCAGGAAAGTGCTCCGTTCTCCAGTGAAGAAGACGTCCCCAGGCACCCAAGAGCTTCCCCCTCTCACAGGCCAGTATGGTACGGCTCAATTACAAGATCCTACTCTTGCAAATGCCTTAAGAAATGTGCAGGTATTAGAAGGTGTAGTGTTAGGTGATAAGACAAACCCTACTTACCCCCATTTCGCAGTAAACCGGGGTTAGTATATCAGATAGTCAAGAAAAATGATGAAGTGCATGAACAGCTCCTCGTGCCACAGCCCTATCGGGCCACAGTACTCAACCTAGCACACACACACCCGCTAGGGGCCCACTTGGGGGTAGAGAAGACTAAGGAAAGAATCATGCAACGTTTCTTTTGGCCAGGAGTACACAAAGAGATAGAGAACTACTGCCGTAGTTGCCCTGAGTGTCAGCAGGTTGCGCCAAAGCCCACATATAGAAACCCGCTCATTCCCTTGCCCATTATCGAAACTCCTTTTGAGAGGATTGGATTAGACATAGTCGGGCCCTTACCGAAAAGTTCCAGGGGACATCAATACATTCTGGTCATTCTGGACTATGCATCCCGGTACCCGGAGGCCATTCTGCTGAGGAAGGCTACATCCAGACAAATCGCCAAGGAGCTGTTCCGTCTCTCAACTAGTCTGGGAATCCCAAAAGAGATATTGACGGACCAAGGGACTCCATTCATGTCCAGGGTGATGAAAGAACTCTGTGCTTTACTGAAAATCAAACAGCTGAGAACCTCGGTCTACCACCCCCAGACAGATGGCCTAGTCGAACGTTTTAACAAAACACTAAAATCCATGCTGCGGAAAGCGGTAGGGGAAGATGGGCGCAACTGGGATCAGCTGTTACCCTACATATTATTTGCGGTGAGAGAGGTACCTCAGTCTTCTACTGGTTTTTCACCCTTTGAGCTCTTGCTTTCCTACAGACCCAGAGGACTGCTCGACATCGCCAAGGAGGCCTGGGAGGAGCAGCCATGCCAACAGCGGACACTGATCGACAATGCGGAGGCAGAGAGAGAGAAGGAACTGAAAGCTGCTCAACAGAAGCTAAACTCTGCTAAAACCAAGGCTGATGCGTTCAGTAAGAAACTCAAGGAGAGACAACAGGAGGCTGAGTCCCTGGTCCTAGAGGTGGAGGAGTTGAAGAGAGAGCAGGCTGGCAAGCACCACGGCAATGCGGACGCCCTCTCCCGGCGTGATGCCTTCTTCGCTGCCTTTACCCCGACGAGGACGTCGGTCCCGAGGAGGGGATGTGTGATGTCACGAGAGGCTGTGTCCTGGAGGGACGTTACATCCCCCTGAGGTGGCTGCAAACCCAGACAGCTATGGCTCCATCTGCTGGTATGGTCGGGAACTCCACCCCTCTATGGCCAATCTTCCCACGCAGCTGAAACAAATGAGGAGCTGATGAGCTGAAGGTTTGGGAAGGGAAGAGACACAGTCTCCAACCTGGGCTCTCTGGAGGACAAGAGTGCTGCACGTCCACTTCCATGAGGAATATAAGGATTTGGAGATACTTGCCTTTGGGAAATACTCACCTTTGGATATATGCACCTGTGGAAATACGTGAGAGACATTTGGAAGGACTTTTTGCTGGGTTGGCCACTAGCTGCAACGTGGACTACAGTAAGGCTGGGGAAAAGTTATCTGAGCGAGTGAGAATTATGATTTTGGATGTGGAAGAGACATCCCTGAACTGTTAACCCTTAAAGAGCCACAAGAGAACAGAATTTTGTTATATTTTCGTTAATTTCCCAAGACCTATAATAAAATCCTTGTTTTGTTTGAACCTTGTCTCCTTGCACTACCTGAGCAATCCCGCTGAAAGCTGTGTAGCCTCTCGTGACGTCACAATATATACAGTGGGGAAAAAAGTATTTAGTCAGCCACCAATTGTGCAAGTTCTCCCACTTAAAAAAGATGAGAGAGGCCTGTAATTTTCATCATAGGTACACGTCAACTATGACAGACAAAAATAGAAAAAAAATCCAGAAAATCACATTGTAGGATTTTTTAATGAATTTATTGGCATATGATGGTGGAAAATAAGTATTTGGTCAATAACAAAAGTTTCTCAATACTTTGTTATATACCCTTTGTTGGCAATGACACAGGTCAAACGTTTTCTGTAAGTCTTCACAAGGTTTTCACACACTGTTGCTGGTATTTTGGCCCATTCCTCCATGCAGATCTCCTCTAGAGCAGTGATGTTTTGGGGCTGTCGCTGGGCAACACAGACTTTCAACTCCCTCCAAATATTTTCTATGGGGTTGAGATCTGGAGACTGGCTAGGCCACTCCAGGACCTTGAAATGCTTCCTACGAAGCCACTCCTTCGTTGCCCGGGCGGTGTGTTTGGGATCATTGTCATGCTGAAAGACCCAGCCACGTTTCATCTTCAATGCCCTTGCTGATGGAAGGAGGGTTTCACTCAAAATCTCACGATACATGGCCCCATTCATTCTTTCCTTTACACGGATCAGTCGTCCTGGTCCCTTTGCAGAAAAACAGCCCCAAAGCATGATGTTTCCAACCCCATGCTTCACAGTAGGTATGGTGTTCTTTGGATGCAACTCAGCATTCTTTGTCCTCCAAACATGACGAGTTGAGTTTTTTACCAAAAAGTTATATTTTGGTTTCATCTGACCATATGACATTCTCCCAATCCTCTTCTGGATCATCCAAATGCACTTCAGACGGGCCTGGACATGTACTGGCTTAAGCAGGGGGACACGTCTCGCACTGCAGGATTTGAGTCCCTGGCGGCGTAGTGTGTTACTGATGGTTGGCTTTGTTACTTTGGTCCCAGCTCTCAGCAGGTCATTCACTAGGTCCCCCCGTGTGGTTCTGGGATTTTTGCTCACCGTTCTTGTGATCATTTTGACCCCACGGGGTGAGATCTTGCATGGAGCCCCAGATCGAGGGGAGATTATCAGTGGTTTTGTATGTCTTCCATTTCCTAATAATTGCTCCCACAGTTGATTTCTTCAAACCTAGCTGCTTACCTGTTGCAGATTCAGTCTTCCCAGCCTGGTGCAGGTCTACAATTTTGTTTTTGGTGTCCTTTGACAGCTCTTTGGTCTTGGCCATTGTGAAGTTTGGAGTGTGACTGTTTGAGGTAGTGGACAGGTGTCTTTTATACTGATAACAAGTTCAAACAGGTGCCATTAATACAGGTAACGAGTGGAGGACAGAGGAGCCTCTTAAAGAAGAAGTTACAGGTCTGTGAGAGCCAGAAATCTTGCTTGTTTGTAGGTGACCAAATACTTATTTTCCACCATAATTTGCAAATAAATTCATTAAAAAATCCTACAATGGGATTTTCTGGATTTTTTTTTCTCAATTTGTCTGTCATAGTTGACGTGTACCTATGATGAAAATTACAGGCCTCTCTCATCTTTTTAAGTGGGAGAACTTGCACAATTGGTGGCTGACTAAATACTTTTTTGCCCCACTGTATATATATATATAGACAGACAGACAGACAGACAGACAGATAGTGTGTATATACACACAAACTATGTCTAGTAACTGCTTTTAACCTGTGATGTACATAATTAACTGATGTTATTACGTTTTAAAGCCTTTTTCTATTACATTTGTGAGAGGGATGCAACATCATTTTGTTCTGCTGTGCACTTAGCAATAAAGTTAATCTTCAATAACAACTAGGCCTCTTCTAGAAATTGACCTGGTGGACACCTGAATAATTATTACAAACTGTGTAGTACTTTCCTGCATTATTATCAACGTCTGATTGTGTCTTCTCTTTCCTTTTAAAATACTAAAACAAATATAATTGTGACGGCTCTATGATAATCACTCACTTTGATGACCAGACACATTTAGGCTTTTAAACTGTTGTAAGTGAACTATTCATCTTTCTAACAACATCTTTATCAGCCAATAGTAAATATAGTTATTTACCTGATTGTTAGCATGCTGTCTGTGAACCTCTGGACAAGTGCTTTAATGAAGACAGGGTCGATGTTCCTCTTCTGCAGCTGGCTGAAAAGCATGTCCACATTTGGCATGATCTTGTGGAACAGTGCCAGGAAAAAACAGAAAGCCTCGTCTTCGAGCATCCTCACAAAGCCCCCCGCCTCTCTGACAGTCGGGGCATCAAAGTTCCCAGAGTCTCTGATGGTCTGGAAACACGTTAGGAGGTCATCCCTGTACTTGTACACAGTGTTTACAGCGCGACTGTGGAAGTTCCACCGTGTTGTAGAGGCTCTGGGGAGTCTATGCGCAACCACTTCGTCAAGCACGGTGGTTCGCTTGGGAGACCTGGAGAAGAAAGCAGAAAATCCTGCAAGGTCGGAAAAGAAAGTGCCGATCCTGGGGATGCGTGAAGTAGCCTGCTGCATGATGAGGTTCAGCTGATGTGCATAGCAGTGGACGTGAGTGCGCATTTTCGTACACATCCACTATTTTACGCTGCACTCCGCCGGTGGCTCCCCCTCATCACACTTGCTCCGTCGTAAGCCTGGGCAATAAGTTTGGCCTTTTGTCCATGTGAGAGTATGGTGCTGAGCCTCTCCAGCAGCGCTGTAGCGATGGTGTCGGCGGTTGCGTTCTCGATCAAAATGAACTCGAAAAACGCTCTTGGACGTTACTTTTAGCATCGATGTAGCGTATCACAAGCACCAACTGGCAGTGGGTGGAAACGTCAGTCGTCTCGTCAGCTTGAATGGCGATAAAATCAGCACTCTTTACTTCCTCCAGGATGTAATCCTTAAGCACTGACAGCATACAGTCCAACAGCTCGTTCTGTATCGTCTTTGACGTGCCCTTAAAAACGGTAGCTGTCTTCAGGTGCTCCTCCAGCACACTGTCGAGGGAGGCAACAAAATCCACTAAGCCCCGGAAAATGCCGGGGTTGTCCGAGAGTCAGTCTCCTCGTGCCCACGCAAGGCCAACTCAAAAGCCCCACAGAACTTCACACAATCGATAATTTTGGATAGAATGTGCCTGTTTTTATCCACCTCCTCATTGTGTTTCCTCACCGCAATCCTGTGGCCGTCATCCAGCTGCGTAGCAATGTTCACCCTTCCTAATACAGCTAGCTTTACAGAGTTGTCCATGTGTGCCCTGGTGTTCTCATGTTTCTTTACCTTCTCTGACAGGTGCTTCATATCCCTCACTCCGGTACCTGTCCATGCTGAATCTGACCCCGTCGTTTTAAAAGCAAGCACGGAAAGCAAAATAAAGCATTAGCATCAGTGCACCCAGCTAGCCAAGCCTTCCTGGTGTACCAGCTACGGGAGAAGCCGCGCATATACTGCTTCCCTTTCTCGCTAGCCTGCTGTCTGATTGAGAGGTCAGGTTGATCTGGGCCCAGCTCTTTCACCCGAACTTTCTCTGACAAAGTTCTCCTCTCAAACGGATCTTGGAGGAGAGATTTCACCGAGTTAGGGTTGGGTCTTGGAGGAGTAACGTTTGCGCTCGCCATTGTCGTCTAGTAAAAATGGCGCCACTGGAGCCCGGTCCTTATTTTATCAGGGCGAGCTTGGGGCGATAAAATAATCGCCCTCCTTGGATTCAATTAAAATCGCTGATTAGCTACATTTTATGTCATACATTCATATCTTAAATTAGCAATTGGCTTAACTGCTACGTAGACCCGCCTCCTCGGGGCACATTCTGTATCGCCCAGAGCTGACGAGGCGTTTGACAGGCAGAGGAAAGGTTGCGAATATGATTTTCTATCATATCTTACACATATTACTGTGTGCATTCCATATTTCAAACACACAAATATTGACATACTGATGTTTTTATTATTATTATTATTATTTTTATTTATTTTTTATTTTATTTTTTTAAATAATTTTATTTAAGGGGGCGGCGCCCTAGCGCCCTCTATCGGCCAGCCGCCACTGATCTGTACTTACTGGTGGCACTGATGCTGTTTCATCCTTCCCTACACTTAAATTGCCTTTGCCTAACGATTGCATCTGAAGCTGGGCTTGCAACACGCCTATCCTCACCATAAAGCGATAGTTCTCCTGTATATTATGAGTACAGCGACTGCAATTAGATGGCATAGCATTAATGTTACTACTTAGCTTTTTCGGCTGGTGGAGGTCCTGTAGAACTATGTCCAGATAAAGCGTCCGGGGGAAAAAGTTCAATGAAAAAAGTTGAGTGAGGAAAAAAACTAAGACATTGGTAAATGTGTTAAATGCAGAGTTTTGATTAAACGGTTATTAAAAGTAAAAAAACTAAACGTTTGCCAGGTAGCCAAGTAGCAACAAACAGCACAGCAGCACAGAGACAACAAGGAAGTGTGATGTCACCAGTCTTCTCCAGCTGCCTCTCTGCCCCTGTCTCTGTCTACCTCTGCCTCTGTCTCTGTCTCTTCCTCTGTCTCTGCCTCTGTCTGTCTCTGCCTCTGTCTGTCTCTGCCTCTGTCTCCGCCTCTGTCTACCTCTGCCTCTGTCTCTGCCTGTCTCTGTCTCTTCCTCTGTCTCTGCCTCTGTCTGTCTCTGCCTCTGTCTGTCTCTGCCTCTGTCTCTGCCTCTGTCTGTCTCTGCCTCTGTCTCTGCCTGTCTCTGTCTCTTCCTCTGTCTCTGCATCTGTCTGTCTCTGCCTCTGTCTCTGCCTCTGTCTGTCTCTGCCTCTGTCTGTCTCTGCCTCTGTCTCTGCCTCTGCCTCTGTCTCTGCCTCTGTCTGTCTCTGCCTGTGCCTCTGTCTGTCTCTGCCTCTGCCTCTGTCTGTCTCTGCCTCTGTCTCCGCCTCTGTCTACCTCTGCCTCTGTCTCTGCCTGTCTCTGTCTCTGTCTCTTCCTCTGTCTCTGACTCTGTCTGTCTCTGCCTCTGTGTGTCTGTCTGTCTCTGCCTCTGTCTGTCTCTCTGTCTGTCTCTGTCTCTGTCTGTCTCTGCCTCTGTCTGTCTATACCTCTGTCTGTCTGTCTGTCTGTCTGTCTGTCTGTCTCGACCTCTGTCTGTCTGTCTGTCTGTCTGTCTGTCTGTCTGTCTGTCTGTCTGTCTGTCTGTCTGTCTGTCTGTCTGTCTGTCTGTCTGTCTGTCTGTCTGTCTGTCTGTCTCTACCTCTGTCTGTCTGTCTGTCTGTCTGTCTGTCTGTCTGTCTGTCTGTCTGTCTGTCTGTCTGTCTCTGCCTCTCCCTCTCTGTCTACATGGCCCCATATGCAGCCTGATGTTATGCTGGAAGGTTATTGGAGAGAGTCTCTTGGATATCATCATGCTACGGGTCTTCTTTTTTAATTCCTGCCTCTGTCTGTCTCTGCCTCTGTCTCCGCCTCTGTCTACCTCTGCCTCTGTCTCTGCCTGTCTCTGTCTCTGTCTCTTCCTCTGTCTCTGACTCTGTCTGTCTCTGCCTCTGTCTGACTGTCTGTCTGTCTGTCTGTCTCTGCCTCTGTCTCCGCCTCTGTCTACCTCTGCCTCTGTCTCTGCCTGTCTCTGTCTCTTCCTCTGTCTCTGACTCTGTCTGTCTCTGCCTCTGTGTGTCTGTCTGTATGTCTGTCTCTGCCTCTGTCTGTCTCTACCTCTGTATGTCTGTCTGTCTGTCTGTCTTGTCTGTCTGTCTGTCTGTCTGTCTGTGTCTGTCTCTACCTCTGTCTGTCTGTCTGTCTATCTATGTCTGTCTGTCTCTGCCTCTCTCTCTCTGTCTACATGGCCCCATATGCAGCCTGATGTTATGCTGGAAGGTCATTGGAGAGAGTCTCTTGGATATCATCACGCTACGGGTCTTCTTTTTTAATTCCTCCTTGTCATGTATGTGCACAGCCACCGCTGAGGCATCTCTCCCCTGGGCCCTAATCAGCCTCTCTGAGAGGCTTTCAATATGGCCCCACCCTCACGATTAACCCCCCTGTGTGTGCGTGTGTGCGCGTGCGTGTGTGCGTTAGCATTTGTGTGTGTCACTCTCTCTTTCTCCACCCCCTATCTCTCTCTCTCCCTTTACCCTCCCTCCCTTCCCCCCTCTCTTTCTGAAATGGTCTGTACATCACATGACTAAGTGTCTCGGTTCAGAATATATATGCCCTCCACCTCTCTCTCTTTACGTATGCAAAACAACCACAGAGGTGTCACTATATATTACCCATAGGAATATAGATCCTCCAAAGAAATATGACATTCAATATGCTTCTCCCCCCCATCCATCTAGCCTGTTGTTATAATGAATGCCTCTTTAATATACAATCTGTTATTGTAATGACCGGGACTAAGAGATGGCCAGAACCCATTTACACCATTATGTCAACAGGAAGCCCACTTAATGAACACACTTCTAATAATGCTTTGTCTTTTTTAATTCAGGAGAATATACTGTTGAAGGGAATCGGATAGAATGTAAGGCGGCCTTGGTTCAAATAGTATTTGAACGATTTTGAATGTGTTTAGCATGTGTTTGATTGAGCTTGCCTGAAACAATGGAGCCAATGGAATGGTCCCAAAAGTGCAAACCCTTTTGATCTGCCGCTCCAGGCATGCTCAAGCAAACACTCAAATGCAGAAAGATTTCAAATAGTAGTTGAACCCATGTTTACATTTAGGTGCACATGTCATGCTGGTTTACCTATGGCATATACAGTAGCGGTGGTGAGAGAGAAATTGGTTTTAATTGAACTATTTGTTTGTCACATCTCCTGTTTGATAGAGTAGATAGGTCCCCTGTAGCTCAGTTGGTAGAGTATGGCGCTTGCAACGCCAGGGTTTTGGGTTCGTTTCCCACGGGGGGCCAGTATGAAAAATGTATGCACTCACTAACTGTAAGTCGCTCTGGATAAGAGCGTCTGCTAAATGAATAAAATTTTAAAAATAGAGAGAATACACTTATATGGTCTGTCCTGCTAGTATGCGCTATTAACACAGGGTGGCGCTCTTCGCTTCTTCAAAACCACCTACCTAGCCTATAGCCTAGTGCTGTGACGTGTGTCATGTCACTGGGAATCACTGTCTGATGATGATGATGATGAACTGATACAAACTGATCCAAAATGAAGGAAGAAGGAACATGGACTCACGTATAACAAGCTATTGCACAGTAGGCTTGTGTGTAGCATAGCCCTACTATTATACCAATTGTCATTTTATTATTATTATTATATTATTCATGTCCTGTAACATTTCTGTAACAGTCATGTACACCAAGTGTACAAAACTTTAGGAACACCTGCTCTTTCCATGACATAGACTGACCAGGTGAATCCAGGTGAACGCTATGATCCCTTATTGATGTCACTTGTAAAATCCAATTCAGTCAGTGTAGATGAAGGGGAGGAAACAGGTTAAAGAAGGATTTTTAAGCTTTGAGAAAATTGAGACATGGATTGTGTATGCGTGCCGTTCAGAGGGTGAATGGGCAAGACAAAATATCTTAAGTGCATTTGAACGGGATATGGTAGTAGGTGCCAGGGGTACCGGTTTGAGTGTGAAGAATTGCAATGCTGCTGGGTTTTTCATGCTCAACAGTTTCCCATGTGTGTGTCACAAATGGTCCACCACCCAAAGGACATCCAGCCAACTTGACACAACTGTGGGAAGCATTGGAGTCAACATGGGCCAGCATTCCTGTGGAACACTTTCGACACCTTCTAGTCCATGGCCTGGCGGATTGAAGATGTTAGGAGTGCAAACGGGGTTGCAACTCAATATTAGGGGGTTCCTAATGTTTTGTACACTCAGTGTAACAGGTTAATGGGTTTAGTAATCCAGCTATGATGACATCATGTAGCTTGATGAGTTTAATTCACATAGCTGAAACTATCCCTGAGCGCTCCTAGACCTACCAGTGCACATGCAACTGTCGACCAGTGAAACGCCTGAATAGAAAGGTAAGTGTGTCAAACATAGAGATAGATAGAGGATTCAACTTGGATATAACCCATTTTAGCATGGACTTTGCCATTGAGGGCTTCCACCATTTTATACTACTGGGTGGGGATTTGTATGGTTTAGGGGCGATCAGCCAATGATCAGATCATTTTCTTTTTCAAATTGGTGCTATGGTTTGTAAATGGCTTTAAGCTATATCACCGCCATCTAGTGGCCACAATAAATGAATTCCACACTAGAGTTGGTTCAGGACTCCAGCACTGCAGGTAGCGGTAAATCACCAATATTAGCTTGACACTTTTTTCAAACACAAAAGAAGTAGAACATTTACTACTTTAAAATGGATATAGCCAAAATAGAGCTCCCCATGTTGTCACAGACGCCATAATGGTACAGATACAAAGATGAGACCTCTTTCCATCTCTATGGTGCCAAATGATTTTACAGCCCCTATAGGTCTACAATTAACCATCAACCCCATGTCCCGACCCAGTTGGACAAATAATCAATTTCACAGATACTTCTGATGTTAAATTCATACAAAATGATTATGTTTAATAGAACAATAGGGCCATCATGTTGCGTGAGGGATTGGAGTAAAGTGCTTGTTCTTCCTTCTGGTAAACCAGCACATAGTTCAACATGAGGACAGCGTTAGCCTGCTCTATCACGTGCAGCCTGCCGTTCGCTTATTAAACCATTTAGGAAATTGCAACGGGTCGTTCTAATGAGATTAAGACACAAATTGTGCATCCCTCCCTCTCCACCGCTCCACCGCTCCACCTCTCCACCTCTCCACCGCTCCACCGCTCCACCTCTCCACCTCTCCACCTCTCCACCGCTCCACCGCTCCACCGCTCCACCGCTTCACCTCTCCACCGCTCCACCTCTCCACCGCTCCACCGCTCCACCTCTCCACCTCTCCCGGTTCTCCTTTTCTTTTAGTGCTGCAGACATTAGGTTTGTGGTTACATTTGCCTCCCTGTTCATTTTTTAAAATTGAACCTTTATCCAGGTAGTCTCATTGAGATCAAATCAATTTTTCAAGAGAGACCTGGTCCAACCAGCAAAAAGAGATATCCCTTGAAAAATATATTTTTTTTACCTCAAAGGGACAACCTGGTAAAAAATGATCATTAAATATAAGTACCACTTAAACCTTCTGTAGTGGTTTAATCAGTTTACTCAGGAGGAAGCAACTTATAGCAGAAAATTCATGATTCTAATTTTATCAAGTATAAGACATAGCGATATCAGCTCTACATCTTCTCTATCTATCTGGAGAAGCCTCCATGTAGAGTTGTGTTGATGTTGTAGATATAAGATTCGGAGTAGATCTGTTTATCTGTCTGGTTGTGGAGGTGGATGAGGAGAGGTGGAGGTGGAGATGGCAAGAGGGAACATTCCAACATCCCATCCCACAACTCCCCTCTGCCTCCCTGGCTTTCCAGGACCTATGTGGCTCTTCTGGCCGGGCCCCCAGTCATTTCAATCTAAATGCAAATATCATCAACCTGCCACTAAAAAGACTGATATTAGTATTAAAGCCCATGTGTTACGCCTGTAACGCCACCAATGTGTCACTCTCAATAGCATCACCATGGAGACCTGTCAATCTAACCTGGCATCTGTAGGAGCTTTCTATTTCTCTATGTGCTTCAATTTCTTTCTCTCTCTACTTCTATCTCTATATGTCTCACTCTCTCTCACTAACTCGCTGTCTCGCTATCTGATGCTCTGTCACACTCTCGCTCTCTCTCTTTCTCTCTCTTTCTCTCGCTCTCTGACACTTCCACACACCCTCTCTCTTCCACAGGTGACTGGTGGCACTGTAATTGGGGAGGACAGACTCATAGCAATGGATGGAACAGAATTCATGGAATGGTATCAAACACATCAAACACGTGGCTTCTGTGTGTTTTAATACCATTCCATTTATTCCATTCCAGCCATTATTATGAGCCATCATCCCCTCACCTGCCTCCTGTGCATAGTTTCCTCTCTCTCTCTCTCTCTCTCTCTCTCTCTCTCTCTCTCTCTCTCTCTCTCTCTCTCTCTCTCTCTCTCTCTCTCTCTCTCTCTGATGTTCAAGCACACACACACAAACACACTCTCTCTCACGTTCACTCTAACTCTCACTCTTTTCCTCTCTCTCTATTTCTTTCTCACTCAGCTACCTCCATTTTCCTCATTTTTCACTCAAACAGGAGCCCATGTGTTTTTGCAGACAGCTGAGGCCAGTGGTGACTGGTGAGAGCTAGGGAAATGGAAGGAGGGCTGGGATGGCCAAAGAGAGGGCTCTGGCGCGAGCGATTGAGGGCTGGGCCAAGGGAGAGTAGGGAGGTGGGGATAGAAAGGGAGGATGAGGAGAAGAGGAGAGGAGAAGCAGCAGAGCACCCTGGGGAGGCTGCGCTCCAGGGGTTGTTAACATGCAGGTTGCATATTTCTGAATTGCAGAGCAGCCTTATCTTGCCGTGCTAGGTCACTGAAGCACTTCATTCTCCTCCTTCTCTCTTATGTGTGTGTGTGTGCGTGTGTGTGTGTGTGTGTGTGTGTGTGTGTGTGTGTGTGTGTGTGTGTGTGTGTGTGTGTGTGTGTGTGTGTGTGTGTATGTGTGCACGATCATGTGTGTTGCGACCATGCCGCCAACAGCAGGAAATGTGGAGCTCAGCTCCGAGGGGAGGGACTCTCTTCAAGGCTCTCTCTCATTCTGTCGTTTTCACTCTCTCGCCCTCTCTCTCTCTCTCTCTCTCTCTCTCTCTCTCTCTCTCTCTCTATCTCTCTCTCTCTCTCTCTCTCTCTCTCTCTCTCTCTCTCTCTCTCTCTCTCTCTCTCTCTCTCTCTCTCTTTCTCGCACTGCAGCAAGACACACTTATCAAACTGCAACACGCATCCCATAGAAGCACTCTGATACAGCAGTAGCAACTGGGCCTTGTGTTAACACAGACAAGACAAGGCACGCGGCAGCTAACGGCTTAACAAAGTCTTTCCCTTAGCTTGAATTCCTCCCAGGCGGGGCACCTTGGCCCAAAGATATAACATTGAGAACACCAAAATGCTCCATTGAAAGCAACTGAGATCACATGTTTGTCTGTCAGCGGACAGATTTGCCCCTGATTTTGTCAGGATGTTGCATGCATCAGTATGGGTAAGGAATGATTCTTCGGCTATTTGTCCTTGTGAGGTGAGACAGGTCGATCAACTTCTTGTGAAGTTTCTGTTTATGTCAAACAAATAGGATATGATGAGTATCATAATCAGCAGCCATCTGCAGCATTCATAGTAAGAATTTCCACACACACGCACGCACACACACACACACACACACACACACACACACACACACACACACACACACACACTAACCCACAACATCCCCTCCTCCTTCTTCTTGATATCTTGGTCACAATTCTCTCCATTTGCCACACTGTGCCAATAAATGCAGATTGGCTTCCCTATCGTCATTATATAATCACACAGAACCACGCAGAGGTCAGGCTGGAGACTTTCTTGTTGTGTTGAGTGTGAACGGATGCTTGATAGAGATTGTGTTGTTTTGTTAGTGTGGTGTACGTATCGCGTGTGGGTGTGTGTGCTCGTGCATGTGTGTGTGTGTGTGTGTTTGTGTGTGTATGCGCGCGTGCGTGTGTGTGTGTGCAGCAGAGGATCAGGAGGGCTGCTGTTTTGAGTCCCTGGGGTCTCCCTTCATGACTGAGTGGACTTGCACTTTAGAAATTCAGGTTCAAAAACCAGCTTTTAATAGATACACTTTAGTCACGCTGCTCGCGCATTTTCACCAAAACTGAACGGCTGCCCTGCCCTTCGGCTCTCCTCAAGGTTGAATGTATGTACATTACCAGTCAAAAGTTCTACCTTGTCACAACACAACTGATTGGCTCAAAAGCATTAAGAAGGAAATAAATTCCACAAATTAACTATTAAGAACATATGTTAAGAAACTGTTAATTGAAATGCATTCCAGGTGACTACCTCATGAAGCTGGTTGAGAGAATGCCAAGAGTGTGCAAAGCTGTCATCAAGGCAAAGGGTGGCTATTTGAAGAATCTCAAATATTAAATATATTTTGATTTGTTTAACACTTTCTTGGTTACTACATGATTCCATATGTGTTATTTCATAGTTTTGATGTCTTCACTATTATTCTACAATGTAAAAAATAGTAAAAATAAAGAAAAACCCTTGAATGAGTAGGTGTGTCCAAACCTTTAACTGGTAGTGTATAAGGCATTCTTATCCAGAGTGCCTTATATCTCACCATTGTTGGCCTGAAAACTGGGGGTGTTCGTACTCTCTTTAATGGTGAGTGCATTCATCTTAAAATAGCTAGGTGAGACAACCACTTATCACTGTCAAATAAACAGGATACAAACATTCCATTTCAGCTACTGATATGTAGCGTTGTGCCCCAAAAAATAATTTTCATACACATCTAAAATCTATGAATACAAAATCTGAGAACAGTAATATTTTACGTACCCATAAGCAATCATTTCTGATGAAAATATAGCAATTTGGAAATAAACTCTTTGAATGTAGTATACTTCATTACTAGGACATTTTATTCGCCCCAGCAACCCACAATAAGTGATGCACATTTGACTATACTGTACAGTACCACTTATACATTACACACATACACATTACAGTAGGCAGGGCAGTGTACTGCTTATACTCAGTCTATTTAAATTAATTAAGTAGGCAGGGCACTGTACTGTTTATACTCAGTCTATTTAAATTAATTAACTCCCTTTTATTACAGATATGGCAGACTTCTTTCTCTCTGTGATGACACAGCATTAGAAGCACAACAGCCGTCTTAAGGTTCATCCCAGCATTTGCTTTCCAAACTTCCTCCCTCCCTCCCCTCATCAGAGTAGATTGTCTAAATCATCATCCCAGCCACTGCCCACTTCCATCCCCCCACATCTGGCGAATTAAATTATTGTTCCTGTGAAAAAGTTATATTTTTTTGGGAGCTGTCTTTTTTGTCTTTTGTCTTTTTGGGGGGGTATTTCTTTCTTTGTCTTTTTTTCATTTTCTTTCGTAGGCATGTAATCAGTGGCGTGTATTCTTGGATGCCAAGGGAAGCCAGGCTTCCCAAATATTTGATCAATAATATTTGGGAAGCCTGTTTGTGTTTTCATAATTTCCCTTCAATTCGCAAGTGGCTGAATCTCACCAGAGAAATCATCTGAGCGAGGGAAAATGTGCCCTTCTGACTCAGTATGTCTAGCCCATGTATCTGATGCTGTCTGGAACAAAATAGTATAACATGCTGCCGCTGTAGCATTTGATTGATTGATGCCAGCAAACATTTGACATCCCTTGATAAAAAAAGTATTAAATAATTAGCCAATCAGCGTTGAGCTGAGCTCAACTGTGGGTTGTCCTGGTGCAGCAAAACGCTCCCCAAGTGGGGCCAGTTTGGATTTGGCTTCAAACCAATCAAATCACTTCGTAAGCAAAACATCATTTTCAGAAAAATGTGTCTGTTTCTGGTCTTCTTCTGTTGATGTCCTGCAGTAGCTAGCTTGATAAATCATCCCTTTCCTAAGCCATGGATGGAGATGGGGATTTGGACTTGTGGTTTTGACTTAATTCTTTGTACAGGCCTATGATTATGATGGCGATTCTGATCTAACCATAAATGAATATATTGTGCCACTGGCCTGAGATGATTGAAGTTCAATATGTTGCCTAGTAGGCTCACGTTAACTAGCTAGCTAACTTAGCTGGTTCATTGTTGCCCATGCGAGGAAGTTAGGGTAGCAAGCATTTTAGCAAGGTAGCCTATGACAACAAAACTAAAAGCATACTGTATGACAGAGCCATAGACCGTTTTGCCAACATGAAAGAGAGGAGGATGGCATTGGAGTTCAACTGGTCTACGAGTAGGGTGACTCAACATTTTTTGTTTTACTTGAGCGCATACGCACACACACACACACAGAAATCATTACCATGGACAGTCACATGATATTTAGCAACATTGATTGGACTAAATTGTTTTTGGTATCTTTTTGTTTGTTTTCAGTGAATTAGACTAAGCATATATAGCCTTGTTGATTTGATGATGTTTAAATGTTTAAGTTGAAATGGTGCTGGAATAGCGGTGCTCCTGTTGTCTTTGTGCTGACTTGTGATAACTCTGTGGTTCTAAATCAGTAGTTGTGTAGTAAACTGTCGAAAACATTAACTTGCTTGTGTGATATAACTGTTTGTTACGTGTAATATTTGCTTTGTGGACATCACCGGACAGATGTTGCTCTCAGGTTTTGTGATTAAACAAACGTATGTGTAGTTGAATTTATTCCGCCACTGTGTGACTGTTGTCTTTTTGTTGTCATGGCCTTATTGTATATCACTATGGCGTATGAACAAAATGGGTTATAGAGCAAACAAACAGCACAATTATCACAACATAGTTTTTTTTTTTACTGGCTTGGCTTCCTTAGTGATTTTACCCATGCTTCTCTACTGCATGTAATACCATTGAGGGCCGTTACAAATAACTATCCCACAATAGAGAAGTGGGAGCTGAAGGTTCATGGTCCCCCAGACTACCTGCCACACCTACCCAGAACACCTCACCCTCTTCAGCCCACTACCTCGGTGTGGTGGACACACAAAAGCAAACAAACAAGTTATTACCCTAACATAGTAGAAAAGGACATCAACAGGGTTTACATACCCCCCCAACAAAAACACAATAAATACAAAAAAATACAAAATAATCTAGAATTGTCATGTGACTGGTGATCAGGAGCACCTTTCCTTTGTATATGAAATCAGGCCCATCCCTCTTGACGTGTTGTTTGGTCCCAATTGTCAGTCAAATCTTGAGACCTCCCAATTTATTTTCCCAGCCTCTGCTTTCTGAACTGTCTCCCTCACAGTCTTCCCCTCCCTTCCTCCCTCCATCCCTCCCTCCATCCCTCCCATTCAAAGGGAGTACATTTTCTCAATGAGTGTGTTCTGTCTGTCATTGGTTGTTCGCGTGCCATATCCTCTCTGCTCCTTGTCTCTTCTGCCTGGCTGAGTTCATTGTTCCAACTGTGCCGGGTGTGAGGCAGGCGTCCCGCGGTGGAATGGAAGCCTGCCTTGCTGTGTGGTCTTTGCCTGGCCAGAGCCACTGAGATAAGCTCCCTGCCCTGGGTCCAGACATACAGACAGAACCAGGGAGGGTGGAGGGGAGCGGGAGGGGAACTGGCTGATGATAGGGGGCCTGGGGTTCTCCTTTTAGGCTGTTGATTGGAAGGAGAGGGGGGGAGTGAGGTAGGGGTATGGGGATGGGAAGGGGGGGTTAAACACCACCTGGTCTGGCTGGCTCAGGATGTTAGGGCTGTGGGTTCAAGCCCCAGTGTTGTAGCCTATAGCCGGAGGGGGCGTGGGTTCAAGACTCAGGCCCAGACTTCCAGATAGCGTCTCAGGCTGTGTGTACTACATGTAGCAGGGAGGTCCAGCAGGACCAGGGTCTGGATGAGTAATGAGTCATGTAAGCGCTGGCTGCTGTGGACAACCTCTCTGCTTCCCCGCAGCTCCCTGGCAGGGGGTTGGGGTGAGGGAAGGAGAGGGGGAAGGAGAGGAAGGCATCTGCACTCTGCAGTGAGTGTGTGTTTATGTTTGTGCGTGTGCGTATCTAGGAGAGAGCTCTCTAAAGGAGGATGTCTGATCCAATCAGGCGGTGCCACTGATCCCAGCCCGCTGACAATGCTTCCAGGCCCTGTCAGCTCCAGCATCTTTCTTTCTTTACCTCCCTCCCTCCATCTCTCCATCTCTCTCTCTCTCTTCTCTCTCTTCTCTCTATCCCCCTATGTTTCTCTTCTCTCTCTACCTCTCTATTTTATCTTTCTTCTTTTCTTCCTGTCCTTCTGTCTCTTTCCCTGACTCCCTCTCTCTCTCTATCCTCCTCTGTCGTCTCTCCCTTCCTCTCCCTTTCTCTTTCTTTCTTTTGTCTCTTTCTTTCCCTACCCCCCTCTTTTGGGAGGTCCCTGTTACTGACTGCTTGTCTGGCTGACTGCTTGTCTGCATGGCTGACTGCTTGTCTGACTGGATGAAAAGATACATTTACAATCGCTCTGTACAGTTTTCTTGTTATCGATACAGACGTGGTTGAAACAATGGTGAGTGAATGCAGCCGTCAACCACGCGACATGGGAAGGACAAGGAACAGATATGCTCTACTCAGAGTGCAGGCTAGCTTACACTAACATTACATCAGATGTCACTATGTACAGGGACAGAGGGAGAGATGGATAGTATGGCTCTGACTGGGGAAAGAGAGGAAGTCTTGATGTTTTAGTGCAAAGGCCTGCTTTTGTTTGATACTGTGCATTTCACATCCCACTTTTCCACTGTTAACAGTAACTGAACATAGGCATACATTCAGGGTTGGAATTTGGGAGGGGGGAGATTGGTGTCCCAAAGTGAAATAATTTTCACATGTATACAAATATATATTTATTTTTTAAGGTGAATACCTAGGATTTTACATTGGGAGTTTCCAGAGGGATTTTGAGGCCTGTTTTGGGCTCTTAAATTAGTTTATTATGATCAAGTTCGATCTTGATGGTGAATTATTTTTTAAAGTTTGTAACAAATTGAGATATTTAATTAAATAGGGATCCATTCTAACTACTGCGTTTGTGGTCACACAGGGCCATGTGCCGACACAGACCAATCACGGGCCGGCAGGCTACGAGGAGGCTCCGGTTGACTCTCTCAGGCAGGATGAAAATGACTACATCGACCATGATCCTTTGCTAGTTACGACCACTTTCACCATGATCCTTAGCGATTTTTTGGTGCCATTTAGCCCCATTCAGCAATAGGGTGCGCTTCAAATTCAAATACATCCGGCTTCATTTGCCATCGGGAGTTTTCCATAGGAATACGTGGATGACGTCAGAGCTATCACTATCTACTGGCTTTATGTCTATGAGTAATACTCATCGTGAAGAGGGACGTTAAAGAGATGATGCTGGAGAGCACTGAGCTCAATAGCACGATAGAGAGGCCGCATCCGAAAAAGCATCCTATTTCCTATTTAGTGCACTATTTTTTGTAGTGCACTATATAGGGCAAAGGGGCCATTTCAGACACAGCCAGAGATTATTTTTTTAAGGGCAGAAAATATGTATGTTTAACCCAATTACGCGTCTGGAAACAAAATGACCTGGGGTAGTTGGTTGTCTAAGGTTGTTAGTGCTGACATTCTGCTTTTCAAATGCCAGTTTGTTAATTATGCAAATTTCCTAGCTAGGCCTATGATGAGGAAAGCTGGGTATAGGCTAGTAGACTGTTGACTAGCGTATAGGGGCTAGTTAATCCTAGTCCTGGACTAAAAAGATAAATAGAGAATGTACAGGTAACTGTCAAAATAAAGGAAACGCCAACATAGTGTCTTAATAGGGTGTTGGGCCACCATGAGCCAGAACAGCTTTAATGCACCTTGGCATAGATTCTACAAGTGTCTGGAACTCTATTGTAAGGATGCGACACCATTCTTCCACGAGAAATTCCATCATTTGGTGTTTTGTTGATGGTGGTAGAAAACGCTGTGTTCAATTGGGTTGAGATCTGGTGACTGAGACGGCCATGGCATATGGCTTACATCGTTTTCATGCTCATCAAACCATTCAGTGACCACTCGTGCCTTGTGGATGGGGGCATTGTCATCCTATGGGGCCAAAATAATAGCCATTTTTATACATGACCCTATATGGGATGTTAATTGCTTAATTAACTCAGGAACCACACCTGTGTGGAAGCACCTGCTTTCAATATACGTTATATCCCTCATTTACTCAAGTGTTTCCTTTATTTTGGCAGTTACCTGTACATTGAACATGCTCTCTTTAACATATAGGGCCAGTTTCCTAAAACACAGACTAAGATTAGTCCTAGACTAAAACACTATTGTCTATAGGCTTAATCTGTGTCTGGGAAACCAGCCTCTACATGTTATAGCAAAAGCCACTATTTTTCTTTCCCCTTTTCCATCAAAAAAAGAAACTATTTTTCTATTCCTCCACTTTTGCTCCCTTCTCCAGTATCCTCCCTCTCTCCAGGGCTTCTGATTCCCACCATATCCTCTTTTCCTCCCCCGTCTTTGCGTGGAGATGCTATGCGACACTGGCCGGCTTTCGAAGCGGCTCGTCCACATTGCATTAATTCCGAGTAGTGGAGGAATCCAGTATCAGATGTAATGGGTTTGATTCCAGCGCCCTGGGGCCATGTTCCGCAGCAGCCGCTGTAATGGTGGGAGTCTGCCCAGATCCTGCTCTCTCTCTCTCTCTCATCAGAATGCCACTGCTGCGCTGCCTGCGTGTCTTACCGCTGCTTAGATAAAGTTAAGGCACACACACACACTCTCTCGCTCTCTCTTTCTGTCTCCATATCTCTCTCTTTGTCTCTTTTCTCTGCTCTCGTACTACCTCCCTCTCTCTTTCGCTCTCTCTCACTGCCAGTCTGCCTTCTCACCCTCCGTCCCTCTATCTTCTCTCTCTTTCTCTGTTCTCGTTTTCTCTCCTTTGATCTCTCCCTATAGCTCCCTTCCTCTCTCTCTCTCTTTATCTAACTCTTTCGCTCTAATTCTCCCAAAATCTGCCTACCCCCCACCTCCCACAGCCTCACGTACACTACTCAAAACGCCTCTCCTCCATAACATGTGTTGTTCCCTAATTATTGTCTCTAAACAAGGGGCTCGTCCCCAGCAGTCCTGAATTAAGTGGTTGCTGTTAATCTCTCGGCAGAAGGAAGGGTAATTGTTTTCCCTTCTTCCTTCCTCCTCTCTCCCTCTCTCTACATTTTACATTGTAGTCATTTAGCAGACGCTCTTATCCAGAGTGACTTACAATTAGTGCATTCATCTTAAGATAGCTGGGTGAGACAGCCACATATCACAGACGTAGCAAGAACATTTTTCCTCAATAAAGTAGTTATCAGCAAAGTCAGTCAACTTTTTTATGTGGGGGGGGGGGGAGGATTATTTTAAGATACTCTTTGAAAAGGCAGGGAATCAGATGTTTTCAGAAGATGGGCAGGGACTCTGCTGTCCTAGCGTCAGGGGGAAGCTGGCTCCACAGAGAAGAGCTTTGACTGAGTGCCAGGATAGGGAAGAGCTTTGACTGAGCTGAGCGGGAGCTGATCCCCCGTAGGAGTAGGAGGGCTAAGAGACCAGAGGTTGCGGAGTGCTTGGGTTGGGATGTGGGGTTTGAGCATAGCCTGAAGGTAAGGAGGGGCAGTTCCCCTTGCTGCTCCGTAGGCAAGCATCATGGTCTCGTAGTGGACGTGATCTCTCTCTCTTTCTCTCTCTCTCTCTCTCTCTCTCTTTCTCTCTCTCTCTCTCTCTCTCTCTCTCTCTCTCTCTCTTTCTCTCTCTCTCTTTCTCTCTCTCTCTCTCTCCTCTCCCCGTATCTCTCTCTCTTTCGCTCTCTCTCTCTAACCCTCTCTCCTCTCCCTCTCTCTCTGTTAAAACGATGCCAAGTACAGTCACACCTACGGAAATCTGGAGAGTGTGGATGTACTGTATCATAACAGAAGAGAAATGAACTTGACTGAAAAACTGCTGTGCAAGTTATTGTATGACACAGCTTTCTTATTTCTTGTATTTTGGTACCTTGTTTTTTTTATGATGCTAGTGAAAACAATAAGATAGTGATGGGCATTCTGAGTCTTTTCGGTAAGCCACATCATTTGGCTCCGTTCATTTGGCTCCCAAATGGCTCTTCATTCAAAATTCATGAAAATCGATCTAGAACCATGAAAAAATTGCAAATCTCTGATGTAAAGCCCATAAATTAGGCTACCATTATATCAGATTGTGATATGCACATTCAATACTTTTTTTTGCTGGCCAAATAATTTGAAAAATGAAGATTTTGTTCTGCAATAAATGTTGTGGACCAGAATGACGTGCTTGACCATGGGTCCGTCTCAATCCATTACGCAGCATCCTTGTGGATCGAGACACAGCCAACACAGCCAGCCAATCACCTTTCATTAAATGTCCTTTCTCTTCCTGCCACTGGATCCCAGCCAAGTTTCTATAAAAATTATATATAGATGCCCAAACCCTCAATAAAAAAAACCTAATGTACTCTTTGCTAATCAAACATATATAAAACACATTTTAATATTCAACTAAATATTTGACCCATATAAAATGATGAGGTACAACACTGTACTCGCAAAGATGAGTTTAACTTAGTGCAACTCCAGTCAAACTTCCGGCTGCATGTTTTATCACGCATTTAACAGCTATTTTAGCTGTGCTGTTTTCTTTTCAGGAATGGACGGAGCGGATGGAGGGACGCAGGGATGAGAGGTCGCTGGTGCGGTAATAAAGGTTTATGGCTCGTTCTCTCTCTTTCTCACTCACTCACTCACCCTCTCTCTCTCTCTTTCCCTCTCTTTCTCACTCACTCACCCTCTCTCTCTCTTTCCCTCTCTTTCTCACTCTCTCACTAACCTTCTCTCTGTCTCTCTCTCTCCATCTCTCTCTATTTCTCTCCATCTTTCTCTCTCTGGCAGAATATGTCTTGTATTCTTTATCACGCAGTGATTGCCCACCCGCCTTTTTTTCACCTCCTAAGTGTACTAACTCTCTCTACGAGCCTGTCCAGGCCTCTCACTGATGGAAAGACACAGAGAGAGAGAAAGAGAGAGAGAGAGAGAGAGAGAGAGAGAGAGAGAGAGAGAGAGAGAGAGAGAGAGAGAGAGAGAGAGAGAGGGAGGGAGGATGAGGTAGAGGGAGGTAGAACGAGAGGGAGGAACGTATGTTGGAAAATGCCATACTTGTTCATCTTAAAGATGAAAAATATTTTGGAACTCAGAGTGGAATGTGTTCTGTGTGTGCTTGCCTATTTTGTGTGTTCTGCTTTTTACATTTGTTTGTGTTGCCATTTGTTATGTTTGTGTGCAGGCACGTTCCTCCATAAATGTATGCATATGTTCTTGTAGGTAGTGGGGGAGGGTGGTGTGTAAGTGTATCCAGCGCTCATGTTCTCCAGTCGTCCCAGGACAGCCAGGCAGGTGCCAGGACAGCCAGGCAGGTCCCAGGACAGCCAGGCAGGTCCCAGGACAGGCAGGCGGGATGTACTGTAGCTTTAGCGCTGCCACTGTTGCGTAACGCAAACAGCCCAGCACAATCTGCTGTCTTCTGGCTGTCCCCGCCTGCAGCTTTAGGCTGTGGGCTTTCCCTGCCACCGCCACGAAGACAGTGATGGAGCCACACGCCTCACACACACACACATGCACACACACACGCTCACACACATGCACACACACATAAAGGCACACACACATGCACACACACAATCCTCCGCACACCAGATGGGGTCCCCAGTGTCCCCAGCCCATTGCATCCATCATATGGCGTGGCTCCCTTTCGCTCCCCCCTTTCCCTCTCTCTTCCTCTCTCCCCCCACCTCTCCCCCTCTCTTTCCCTCCTCCCCTCTATCTCTCTCTCTTTCTCTCTCCACTCCTCCGCTCAGTAACTGTGGAATTCCATCCTTCCAGGAACTCCTGCCAGCTCTGGACCGTGATGATGTGGTGTCTGCTCATTCTGAGCCAGGCGCTAACAGTCTCTGGTTAACGCTTGGGCTTGTCCTGCTGCTGACAGCATGTCAGATGTGGATGAAGATACTGGAGGACATTCATGTCTTGTCAGGGAAGGCTTCTTCTCGAAGGTCAAAGGGCAGAAGGTCCCATGATTGCTCAGTGTCAGCCATCTTGGTTTGTGTCAGGGACAGGGATGAAGAAATGGAGATGGAGGTCGGAGGGACCAGAAGTAGCGTTTTAAAGAGGGGAACGTTACTAAGCACTCTGACTAACCACACATGATATAGTATTTAATGGAGCAGCGTAATCACATTCACAAAACTAGATTACCTTCGATGTGAACTCATACTTTCTGGTTTCATTTCACCACCCTTGAAAGGGGCAATCAGCAGTAGAAACAATAACAAAGCGTTTTCCCTGTCTCTGTAAAAAGCTGAGGGATGGGGCTGAAGAAATGTAACCTCTCTTTAATTCATAAACAGAACTATGGATGTAAGGACATCAAAATTATAGCTTTAACCATGTTTTGAGGCTATATAGTGTTTGTTTACATTTATTTTGTTTACAAACATTGGGGTAAACAACATGCTTATAGTTTAGGTTCTGATGGGGTATGACAGTTGAACTAAGCTCACAAGGCATTTACTGTATAAGTTAAATTCTTAAAGAATAAATGGATACATATAATTCATTTAAGTTACAAAAATGTATGTAGCCACTGCTGATTTATTGCTCCTTTAACCTTTTATTAAACATCCCAGTGAGCAAAATTACTTTGAAATCAGGTTTATTTTCGGTTCTGAATGAGCTTTGAAAATAAGTATTTTCTAGATGTTGAAAATACATATTTTCCTAGAAAATATTTCTTACGGACGTTGAAAATACATATTTTTTTGGTCATTGTTTTTCTATTGCCAAATGTCAACTGTACATACATTCACCTATATGTACATGTAATTGACAAAATAAAGGAAACACTTGAGTAAACAAGGTATACAAAGTATATTGACAAGCAGGTGGTTCCTGAGTTAGTTAAGCATTTACCATACCATCATACTTAGGGTCATGTTTAAAAATGCCTAGTTGCCCATTATTTTTGCTAATATGGCTAGAATAAGAGATCTTAGTGACTTTGAAAGAGGGGTCTCTAAGGACAGGTGGTTTAAAGGGTGTGTGTGTGTGTGTGTGTGTGTGTGTGTGTGTGTGTGTGTGTGTGTGTGTGTGTGTGTGTGTGTGTGTGTGTGTGTGTGTGTGTGTGTGTGTGTGCGTGTGCGTGTGTGTGTGTGAGAGAGAGAGCGAGAGAGATAGATAGAGGGTCACCAGATCTCAACCCAATTGAACACTTATGGGAGATTCTGGAGCGGTGCCTGAGACAGCGTTTTCCACCAACGTCAACAAAACACCAAATGACGTAATTTCTCATGGAAGAATGGTGTTGCATCCCTCCAATAGAGTTCCAGACACTTGTAGAATCTATGCCAAGGTGCATTGAAGCTGTTCTGGCTCGTGGTGTCCCAACACCCTAAAACAATATGTTGGTGTTTGCTTTATTTTGGCAGTTACCTGTACATGTCAGTAAAGAAAGCATTATATCACATTCAACATTTTAATTCCAATTAAATTTGGAAAATGGAACTAACTGAATATTGCAGTATGGAATATTTATTATTGCTCCCATCTGTCATATGCATTTATGTTCGCTTTTTCAAAAGCGTTAGAACTGGCAGTGGCCAGAAAGAAAAAAAAAACAGAACACTTCAACCACAATAGCGTTCTCAGTAACTGGAGAAGAGTGTCATGCTAAAAGCCCAAAATGTAAGTGTAAAAAATGAACACTTGCCAAGCACAATGGGTATTATTCGAATGATCTCCGCCCCCAAACAAGACCAAATTTGGTCGGTCTGGAACGGACCAAATCTGAAGCAATCATAGACATCTATGTTTTACAAGTTTGGACAGCACAGTACAGTACAGCACATTACAGTACAGTAGAGCACAGTAGAGTTTAGTTCAGTACAGTACAGTTTTGTTCAGTAGAGGTTTAGTACAGTAAAGTACAATATAGTAAATTATACTCACTCTACTTTACTGTACATTATTGTACTGTTCTGTACCAAATCTGAACCAATCATAGACATCTATGCTAAATAGGGCCAAATCGAGGATGGTCCGGACCGGACCAAATCTGAACCAAACAGACTTCTATAATTAATTCATATTTGGTCTAATCCGGACCAAAAAACGACATCTGTGGACATTGAAATCAAGTCCAGGGCAGATGGACCAAATTTCAACATATTTTCAAAGTCCATGGACTTCAGCATTGGATGTTTGCTGTCGGACGGTGTTCACTGGGATGTGTGATTCTGGGAGTGTGAACTGCCACCTTCACCTAAAATCACACTGATTAATAAAATACATGGATGTGTAAGTAAAATGGTGTCAAGGTTTCCATTCAGTTTGTCGCGTGCGCCGGAGAGGCATTCGAGACACGACTGACTTTATGTTTTTGAAGTGAGTGAGAGGTCAGGCTTGAAGAGTTTACCCAGTTCCCGCCATGGTGCACGGTACACTCCATAGTCCATAGTCTCCATACTCTTATAGGCTACGTGTGTTCATGAATCATGTATTGATAAAATCCAAACAGCAGCCTTTTTGCCTCTGGATGCAGTTGCATTTTTACAGGTCATACTGTGATCTTCTCTTGAGCTTCTGAGGATGGAAACGCAGTAGTTCTACTCAGTCCTCACATCTCCAGGTCATTACTATTTCATACGAGGCAGGCATAATGCCCAAACACCTCATAGACTAAAAGTGCCTTTTCATCACCTAATATGCTATGATCCGTGGTCCTCTGTAGCTCAATTGGTAGTGCATGGCGCTTGTAACGCCAGGGTAGTGGGTTCGATCCCCGGGACCACCCATACGTAAAAATGTATGCACACATGACTGTAAGTCGCTTTGGATAAAAGCGTCTGCTAAATGGCATATTATTTATTATTATTATTATCCATAGACGGTGTGACATCACACATATGATGTGTGAAAATTGGAGTGGCATTACCGACGCAATGCTTAAAGCCTGTCTGTTTCTCTGAAAGTCTTCATAGAGAAATCAATAGTGGTCTCCATAAGAATTAATCTGGAATCCACACTACTACCATGGCAGACGGCCAGCTGAGTGATGTGTGCGGTTTAAACGGCCTCGGCATTCTGCCGCGCACGGCCAGCTATCAAGGTGTCTTGATCGCTCGGCCCTCCACTTCTTTTGCCTAGCTCTGCTCTTCTTCCTCATCCCCTCCCTCCCTTCTCATCCTCATCCTCCTCCTCCTCATTCCCTCCCCCTAAGTTCGATGTGATCGGCTCTTGGCCCTGCCGTGAGTTCTCAGTGCGGGCGACAGCGCTGCTGAACATGGCGTCAGACGGGATGATTTTAACAAACCACGACCACCAAATCCGGGTCGGAGTCTTGACAGGTAAATGTAGAATTGTATTGAGTGATTCATATTTCTCCGTAACAATGTGAATTAATTTCCATTGGCTGTCTGTTGGGGTGCCTCCCGCGGGCGTCTCATAGGCTACATGTTGGTTGATTTTGCGTGGCGGCTCTCTCAGTCTCTGGCTGATTTTGCAGTTCTCCGCGGCTGGTCAGCGCCTTGCGGAGCGACGTTGATTTGAAGCCCCCTTATTTTTACCGGACCACTTGATTTAACACATCCTTGAATGCGACGGAAGATGACAATGTAGCCTACATTCATACAAACCTGTTCGGTATCATTCGTTGCCATGGCGTTTGCGAGGCGGTTTTTCTCGGTGAAGGGCTCAGTTTTGTGTGTTGAATTATTCATAGCCCGTATCTGCTTCTGCTTGTCAAATCTGAAAATTACAGCTGACAGTGTTCGGAGCTAAACATGCTCGCGCTGTATGTATTTCGTTATTGACACGCGGTTGACCACAGCATTTCTCCAAATGGAGCCAATGACAGTTGCTGATGACGAGTGTATGTATTTAAGCGCACAGAAATGCCCGTGTTAATTGCGGAATACATTGCAAAGCAGACGCAATGAATGATATGTGACTGATTTGTGAATGACATCGCTACTTGAAGCGGCTGGTTAACGTGACAGAGGCGCTGCTGGTTTCGTGGGCAGAATACGAGTCGACCTAGGCTACCGATCGGGAAACGATATATAGGCTTGAAACTGTTATACACAAGACATTGAAAATGGCTATTTCTATATGTTTTTAGGTCTGTTTGCTTTGTCATGTTTCTTTTTCAGAACTGTGATGTTGAATAAGGCGAATAGTCGTGCGGTGTCATGAGAGGAAAGCAAATGAAAGAGAAATGTAACCAGCGACGGTTAATATGGACAAATACAGGCTTGCCGCTGCTGTAGCGATGCTGTTGAATTGGGGAAGGTGTCGGGTGAGAAAAAGCGTAATGGAGGGGGCTGGATGATTCCATTTATTATGATCGCCATGTATTCGTGATCGCCTATGACATTCTCCGTTATGGAAAATCCGGTTGGAAGGTGGTATTGTGTAGCAATGGAGGAATGACTGTAGATCCTGAAATCTGCTAGGGAAACCCCGCTCCCCTCTTCCCTCCCTCCCCCCGCCTTCCCTCGCGCGGTAGAGAGAGAAGGACGGAGAGCTAGTGAGGGCTCCAGCGTTGTCCGGGGTGCTGAAACAGCGTCAGTCACAAATCAGTGTGATGGTAAATACACTGTCAGAAAGCGAGTTTCGTCACGTTGATAAGCATTCAGGCATAATGTAAACCGAAACAGAGCGGGTTAATTTCTGTATGTAGCCAATATATGTAGAGTTAGTCACTCGAATCCTCTACTCCCCCCAGCCAGTGTGGTGACAGATTGCTAGTTTGATCTTGAGGTGCAATGTTGACATTTCCTGCAATATATATATATATATATATATATATATATATATATATATATATATATATATATGGAGATTTTGGGGACGCAGAAACACAACCCACTTCTTATTTGCATTTCTGTTTCTTTTTGCGGCTCTTTTTCTTTGTCTCTTGGGGTTGGAATGGGGTGGTATGTTGGGAATCCAATACACGTTTTCGGAGGTTTAAAAAAACAGTGACTATGCAGACATATGAAACGGTAGGTTTACTGTATATTTAGTTGTTCTAAATCTAGGTCCAAAATATCTTACTCTATGACCCCTTACCTTTCAAGAATTTAATCCTGGCAAAGAATAGTCATTTTAAACACCAAACGTGTTTTCAATATTAGATATCACTAATATCAAATATTGATATTAGATATCACCCAAAACAACAACATCCACAAATAAACGCCACATATTCCCTGCTATCCTTCCCAACCTCTACAATAACACCACACTGACCACACAGTGCCATCTATAATCTATAAGAGTGCCATCATTAGTCCTGCTGCACCATGCAGCTCTGTGCTCAGCATTCTAATGCTGCCTCCCCCCCAATCTCCCCATCTGGCCTCATGAGAAGGTCAGGGGTCAACCCTCCATCCCTCCTCCACAGCCACAGGGGGATTAGATGAGTTGACCCTCCCTCTCCATCAGTGGCCTGACAGGTGATGTGGTGACAGCAGGGCCCAGGGGAGAAGGGGGACATCACTGGCCGGCCACCGCTCAGGCCAGGGGTGGAGGGGTGGAGGGATGTAGATCTCAAACCTCTATGATGATGTCTTTAGATATATAGACTTAGGAATGTAAAGGCTGTATAGATCCAATGAAGAATGGTATATCCAATGTAGAAGTAGGATTAAGAATGTAGATCTGCCCACTCTATAGAGCCAATGCAAATGATAGCAGGGGAGGACATGGCTCAGGCTGGCCAAAGGAGGGGTGGATATCTCGAACCTCTATAGTGGTGCGTTTGGATGTATCGTCAGGATTTGCTCTAGGTTTGCCAGGAGGTTGCCTTTGGATAGACATTATTGGTGCAATGTGTATTGTAAGGATGTGGGGAAATGGATGCAAGGATTTGTTTGTGGATATATTTGTGGAAAATCAGAGAAGAAATGATTAGGTTGAACAAAAATTACTGACTGACACCTGTCAAATATGTCATCCTACAAATGTGAGCATTAAAAAGCTTCTCATGCTGTGACAGGTTTGTTTCCTTTTTGCATGTGGAGCAATAGAGAGAGAGAGATTGTTTTAATTGTCTCTCTATCTGGGCCTGCCTGACGGTGTGGACAAGACCATTCTCCAACACGCTCTCCTAGCTAACCGTCCTCCTGTCCTGTGAGTGTTTGTGTGTGTCTCCCTCCACCTTTCTAATGACTCCCTCTGCATTCCCTCTCTCTCACACACACACACACACACACACACACACACACACACACACACACACACACACACACACACACACACACACACACACACACACACACACACACACACACACACACACACACACACACACACACACACATCATACAGCTCCCCAACAGCCTGTGTGGCCTCATTGTGTTGTGGTGCTGCTAGGGGAGATGGATACACCATGCAGAGAGTGTGTGTTCTGACGCAGAAGGCATGGGCTGGGTGTGTGTGTGTGCGTGTGTTCATCTGCGTGCATGTGTATGTTCTCTCTGTCTTTGTGCACTAACATTGAGCTCTGGTTGAAACACAAACTCCCCTGGTCCCAAATATAGCTACTGTATGCATACTTCCCATGAACACAGTGAAACAGCTCAGTGCAAAACCCATTCAGTGGCTTTTAATCTGTAGAAAGCCTGTATGTGCTACAACACACTACATGACTATTGCAGAGTGCTGTAGCTTGATTGATGGTGTAAACAGCATTACAGCCCATTGATGCTGGGCTACTGATAGTGTGTGGGTTGCACACACACACACACACTCACACACACACACACACACATACAGACACATACTCACAAACTGACAGATACACACACACACATATTGACAGATACACACACTCACACATTGACAGACAAACACCCACACACACAAACAAACACACACACACCCATGCTGCTGAAAAGACAGACATGGACAGTAAACACTCAGTAGCAACCTGCCAATGAGAGAGAGGCCTGGGTCGGAAATCTCCTCTCTGCGGCAGACAACACACATTCTCCATCTCTCGCTCTCTTTTTTTCACTCATTTATTCTCTCAGCTGTAGCAACTGAGAGAAGCTCAGAGAGAGACAGAGAGCGCGGGAGAGAGAGAGAGATGTGTGGGCGGTGCTCCAGCTCCAAACGTACATCTCAGAAAGACATGAATCGACACCAGACGCCCCAATATTTAGCATCGCTCGCAAACGGTGAAATAGAGTCTTTATTCGTGTGTCACTGTCCGTTTGTGGTCGAATGTGATTTTTCATTATGATTCCTCCACGGAGGGGGTGGAGGGAGGGAAGGAGGGAGATAAGGGGGATTGGTAAGGGCAGGTGGGGAGGGAGAAGGCAGCCTCTGTGGGATTTCCCCTCTTAAAGGGGCTACCACCACCTTTCCGTAGGGAGGATATAAAGGAGGGCTACAGGGTCTAGAAGTAGGTTGGTGATGGTGAGGCAATGCAGGGAATACAGGGTTTAATATTTTACAGTTACTTATTCTGTCTGTCTGTCTGTGTGTCTGTGTGTGTGTGTGTGTGTGTGTGTGTGTGTGTGTGTGTGTGTGTGTGTGTGTGTGTGTGTGTGTGTGTGTGTGTGTGTGTGTGTGTGTGTGCATGCTTCTGGGGCCCAGAGGTCCCCACAAGAATAGTAAACAAACAAAAAGTTGATAAACTGGGGACATTTTTGTTATTCCCCACAAGGTCAAATGCTATTTCTAGGGGGTTTAGGGTTAAGGTTAGGATTAGTGTTAGGGTTAGAATTAAGTTTAGGCTTAGGAGCTAGTTTTAGGGTTGGGGTTAGGAGATAGGGTTAAGGTTAGGATAAGGGTACGGGTTAGGTTTAGGGATAGGGGTTAGGGAAAATAGGAATTTGATTGGAACTGAATTGTGTGTCCCCACAAGGTTAGTTAAACAAGACTGTATGTGTGTGAGTGTGCATGAGCACTTTGCTTTTCCTTCACTCTACGGTCAAACTCATCCCAAACCATCTCAGTTGGGTTGAGGTTGGGTGATCGTGGAGGCCAGGTCATCTGATGCAGCACCCCTTCACTCTCTTTGGTCAAATAGCCCTTACACAACCTGGAGGTGTGTTTTGGGTAATTGTCCTGTTGAAAAACAAATGATAGTCCCACTAAGCGCAAACCAGATGGGATGGCGTATCGCTGCAGAATGCTGTGGTAGCCATGCTGGTTAAGTGTGCCTTGAATTCTAAATAAGTCACCAAAAGTGTCACCAGCAAAGCACCCCCACACCATCACAACTCCTCCTCCATGCTTCACGGTGGGAACCACACATGCGAAGATCATCCGTTCACCTACTCTGCGTCTCACAAAGACACGGCGGTTGGAACCAAAAATCTCAAATTTGGACTGTCATAAAGGCAAAGGGTGGCTAATTTGAAGAATTTCAAAGTTTTGATGTCTTCACTATTATTCTACAATGTAGAAAATAGTAAAAATAAAGAAAAATCCTGCAATGAGTAGGTGTGTCCAAACCTTTGACTGGTACTGTATGTGAGTGTGTAATACAGTGCGTCTACGTGCATGTGTGTTCCTGTACACACATTCATGTGCGGACGGCCAATGCAATAACTATCTAATCTCTTTTTTCCACATAATTTAATCTCTGGAGGTTGTCCCAAGCTCACCTTAACTACTACAAGCCCAGACCTAGTAGCACTGAGGCATGCTGGGAACAGGAAACCGAAGAGGCAGCCAGTCAGTCAGCGAACGGCCTGGATGGCTTGCGTGGCAGACTGTCCTGCCCAGAATTAGGAGACCCTGTCATCTGTCACTGAATGGGCTTGGGTAGCTGCCAAGTTATATAGCAATCTCCTCTCCAAGTCTGCTGTGAATGGGGAATGGTGAACGGTGACACATGGGGCTGGGCATCTGCTCTGTGATAATTGGCTACACACCCATGCTCTTTCTGTAGCGATTGGCTGGGCTGGGCTGGGCTGGGCTGATTCACCTTTATTTAAATAGGGGAACCCATTGAGACCAGGGTCTCATTTCCAATGGTGCCCTGAAAACAACAGTTCAAGCATGATCACTACAAAATTACAGTTACAACATTTCAAATAAATTACATTATTCAAAAAGGGCAGTAGAAACAAATATATACAATAAGTCAAAACAAGTCTAGTTTTCATTGGTCAAATTTTTTAGCAGAGCTCTAAATTCACTTTTTGAGACCAACGAATCAAGTTTCAGAGTGACCTGTAGGTCATTCCAGGACTGAGGGGCACAGTAACTGAAAGCAGTCTTCCCTAATTCAGAGGAGACCTGTCAAACCTCTAGAACCATCCAGATTTGAGAGTGAGTCTTATAGTTACTAGATAGATTTCCAATTTAGAAGCGAGGTGAGGTAGTATGCGAGTTTCTGGAGAAGTGCTTTATATATGAATAATAGCCAATGTTGAGCCCTTCTGGTAGTTAGAGACTCCCAGCCAACAGAACAATATAAGAGACAACAATGCGTATGGAAATGATCACAGATTCTTGAATTGAATCAAAGCCAAGCTGCACTGAGGCGGCACGGGAATAAATAACTGTGTCATCCACTTAGAGGTGTAAGCCCCAGTTCTTATTATTAAGGGACAAACCAATATTATTAATGTAAATAGTGAACAGTAAAGTACCTAGTGTTGAGCCTTGTGGCACTCCTTTGGTTATGTTAAGAGAGATACAATTTTCATTGTCTGTTTACAGTAGGTTTCACCTTGTCTTGTCCTGTGGCTATCTATAGGATAGCGCTAGACTCTAGGTGGTTGGGGTGGACAGGCTTGTGGTAATGAGTGCAATGGTATCAAATAGATCAAACACATGGTTTCCATGTCTCACTCTCTCTCTCCCTCTCTCCCTCCCTTTCTATCGTTCTCCCTCTCTTTTTGGTAAAGGAGCAGTGTAGATATAAAGTGCTATTTCTGGGAAACAGACAGTAAAAATCTCATCTCTAATCATCTCATCTCTCTCTATCTCTATAGCTCATAGAAATCAACCATACTCAATGTAAATATATCTTAATTTGATGTTGAATTTGGGAAGAGAGGCCAACGTTATTTGGTGGATGAACAGACTCTCACAGGCTCTTGTAAACCCTCCAGAGAAGTGTGCTCCATCAGGGCTGAAAAATGCATTCCCAGAGTTGGCTAGGTAGGTAAGGACATTGTTGGGAATTTAATTGTGAACGTGTCTCAACTAATAATGCACTCATCATCTGTCATTAATGTGAAGTTGATGATAAGGGAGAGAGTGATGGATAAGGGTAACGTTTGGCCTTCTGTATGTGAGAAAGCCCATGTTAGCACTGAATGCTAACAGTGTTGATACTACGGATGGAACTTGAATGTGTTGAAGGTTAGCATTAGCATGAAGGCAGCTTGAGTCTAGCCTTTGTCTAGGGAGGATAATCAAGACTGATACCGTTCTGGAAAGAACAATTTAAAAAGACTATCTTATCCAGAACAGTACGGTTTGTGTTGGCGTGGTAGTGTGAAAAGGGTTCAAGTCTGGTCTAGAATGGGTCAGGCAAGGTGCTCTCTCGTCTTATATGATAATTAATGGATCAAGTCATGGTGGAAATAAATAAGTGTATGTTTTAAGTGATGAGTCACTCTATGGTCTGTCTGTACTGCCCTCCATCCCTCCATCCTCATTCATCTCTTCTCCTGTGCACTGGTTGCTGGTGTTAATCAGGGCATGAAGGGTAGCATCAATTCATCAGCCTCAGCGTGCCTCCTCACGTTTTTTATCCTTCCACATCTAATAGAGCTCTGAAATATAGAGCCCTTTCATGTTTCAAGTCTTGGGAGAGTTTTTGGGCTAGCATCTATCTAGCATAATGTTGGCTATTCCAATGAAGTAGTCGTGGGATCTTCCTTCAATGTTTAGCTCCATCAATATCGTGTCATCCTGTCCTTTCTGACTGAAAAGCTAACATGGCTGATTCGGGTCAACATTCCTTTTTTATTTTATTTTATTTTCTTCCTTTTTTTTGACATTTTCCTTTCTTTTTTTTAAGAGTACATACAATATTTATGTATTTTTCCTTATAGATACATTCATTGCATCATTATTTTGATGCCGCACTCCAGTATGTGCTCTACATGGCTCTGTTACCTTGGAGACTTGATACTTACATGAAATTGCATGGATAAGATGTAGGATACATGTTATATTTATATCATATTGAAGCTGTTGTTTCGGATTCATACAATGTGTTACAGAAAGAGTTATTGGAGCTTGTAAGGGATGATTATTCCAAAAACACACTACAATGTCACTGTGTGTAACTAGTGGTGATGGATAGACTTTGTAGTATTGTACACTGAGAATATACACTACCGTTCAAAGGTTTTGGGGTCACTTAGAAATGTCCTTGTTTTCCATGAAAACATACATGAAATGAGTTTGAATAGGACATATAGGAAATGTAGTCATTGACAAGGTTAGAAATAGTGATTTTTAATTGAAATAATAATTGTGTCCTTCAAACTATGCTTTCGTCAAAGAATCCTCCATTTGCAGCAATTACAGCCTTGCAGACCTTTGGCATTCTAGTTGTCAGTTTGTTGAGGTAATCTGAAGAGATTTCACCCTATACTTCCTGAAGCACCTCCAACAAGTTGGATTGGCTTGATGGGCACTTCTTACGTACCATACGGTCAAGCTGCTCCCACAACAGCTCAATAGGGTTGATATCCGGTGACTGTGCTGGCCACTCCATTATAGACAGAATACCAGCTGACTACTTCTTCCCTAAATAGCTATTGCAAAGTTTGGAGCTGTGCTTTGGGTCATTGTCCTGTTGTAGGAGGAAATTGGCTCCAATCCACAGGGTATGGCATGGCATGGCAAAATGGAGTGATAGCCTTCCTTCTTCAAGATCCTTTTACCCTGTACAAATCTCCCACTTTACCACCACCAAAGCACCCCCAGACCATCACATTGCCTCCACCATGCTTGACAGATGGCATCAATGTTCTTCTTTGCGATCCGAACACCTCAAACTTCGATTAGTCTGTCCATAACACTTTTTTCCAATCTTCCTCTGTCCAGTGTCTGTGTTCTTTTGCCCGTGTTAATCTTTTATTTTTAGTGGCCAGTCTGAGATATGGCTTTTTCTTTGCAACTCTGCTTAGAAGGTCAGCATCCCGGAGTCGCCTCTTCACTGTTGACGTTGAGACTGGTGTTTTGCGGGTACTATTTAATGAAGCTGCCAGTTGAGGACCTGTGAGGCGTCTGTTTCTCAAACTAGACACTCTAATGTATTTGTCCTCTTGCTCAGTTGTGCACCATGGCCTCCCACTCCTCTTTCTATTCGAGATCTTCAGTTTCTTGGCAATTTCTCGCATGGAATAGCCTTCATTTCTCAGAACAAGAATAGACTGACGAGTTTCAGAAGAAAGTTATTTGTTTCTGGCCATTTTGAGCCTGTAATCGAACCCACAATTGCTGATGGTCCAAATACTCAACTAGTCTCAAGAAGGCCAGAAGGTTTTATTGCTTCTTTAATCAGCACAACAGTTTTCAGCTGTGCTTACATAATTGCAAAAGGGTTTTCTAAAGGGTTTAAAATGATAAACTTGGATTAGCAAACACAACGTGCCATTGGACCACAGGACTGATGGTTGCTGATAATGGGCCTCTATACGCCTATGTAGATATTCCATACAAAATCAGCCGTTTCCAGCTACAATAGCCATTTACAACATTAACAATGTCTACACTGTATTTCTGATCAATTTGATGTTATTTTAATGGACAAAAAAAATGATTTTCTTTCGAAAACAAGGACATTTCTAAGTGAACCCAAACTTTTGAACGGTAGTGTATATATATTTTTATTACGTATTGTTTTGTCCCAGGAATCGAACCCACTATCTTGGAGTTAATGCTCTACCAACTGAGCTACAGAGGACCACACTAGTGCCTCAGTTAAATGGTATATTCACAACGTTTGTATTCATTAGGGCACAGTGTAGTAAAATGTTTTGAAAATGACAATGGGTGTTTCAACTTCGTCCCTCCCTCTTTCAGTCCGTGTTCTTCCGTTAGCTGCCTAATGAACACAAACCAGTTCTCAGATCATCCAAGAGCATGTCTCCTCCACAGCAGTGAGTAGAAGATAACTATTCACAGAGGAACAGGCTAGCAGATAGCAGCCTCCGTCCATGACTACGCCAAACACACACATACATACACACACACAAACCTCAAGTTCAAACTGATGAATGAACTTGAGGTTGGATATTTCTCTCTCTCACATGCGCGTGCACACACACACACACTTACACACACGCATGTACATACACACACCTCCCTAATTAGCCTACACTTTGCTCATATATTTTAGAATATGAGTGCTGAACTAAGTTAGCGTGGTTGACCTTCAAGATGCAGAATAACTTTTACTCCAATAAACTACGTTCACACACACACACACTTTTTCTCTCCCTCTCTTTCACACACACATATACACCACACACACTTTTACTCACACACACACACACGCCACTGACAGGAATTAGGAGGTGATGATGAGAGGAAGACAGTGGAGTCTTTTTGCTCAGCTCTTCTCTGTAGTGCTGAAGCTATTAAATCTTCCATTCGCTGCCTGCCTCATGCCTTCCACTTCTGCTGCTGGGATTCTGTCTGGGAAGAAAAGTCACCGAATCTTATTTGTGTCGGTCTGTTTTTCCGTATTCTGACATTTGTTTTTTGTTTGAGAGCGAGAGAGAGAGAGAGCTAGTCAAGTCGACCCATTCCAATGGAATGCATGTATTACAAGTGTATAAGTGTAAGGAAGACAAACTAACTCGTGTTTTTGACGTTCAGTCCAAAAATCTGCCATCAAATCGTTACTTTACACTATGATAGCAGCAACTCTCACTAGCAAGACACAACATCACAGTAACAAGCCAATCACATCACAAAAAAAGTACAAAATTCCTTGGACAAGAATAGCACCACTGTGAGAGGTACAAGCACAGGCACAGTACAACAGTGTGACTTCTGGCTGTCACCATTGGCAACGGCTGCTGTTTCCTCATTGTCACTCTGCCAGACTGTCCATTGGCTTGTCACTCGGACAGACCCCCCACCCTTGTCTTCTGGAGAAGTGGTCACAGGTGAGGTGAGATGCGACTGATCGATGTGTGACATTTCCAGAAATGGAGTATGTGATCACCTGGGGTATATTCAGAGAGGTGAAACGTTCAGAACATTGCAGATAGAAATGTAATGAATAGAACTGACATGACGGCCAATTCTACATGACAAAATATCATATGTTCTACAAAATGCATTTATATCTAAATGTTTTGTGATTTTGCACCCTTCTGAACAGACAGATTCCAGGAAAGGCACTTAGTCTTCTCTGAGTTGAAAGAAGTGTTCAGTTCTCGCCTACCAAAATGACAGGTAGCACACAAATTCCCCAAAAGAAATATCAGAATCCTTAGCATTTCTCAGACAGAATCAAAATGGGCTGAACTGAACACACTGCTAAAAATAAGGATGCTATGTGCTTCTATATAGAACCTTTTTGAAGATATATATAAAGCGAGCCATTGAATACTTTTTGGTTATAGCACCATTTGTTTTACTCTCTGTCCGTAATATTTGTCCTGTTGCAGTACTTCAAATGAAATCAATTGCTTTTCCTACAAAGTGTGTTTACACTACAGTCGCCATCGAATGAGCATGGTGATTGCCTGCATAATTAAAGAATATTGACAGTAATTATATTGGTAATTTGCATGTTTATACATAATTTATATTGACATCAATTTTGCTAATCAATTGCTATCAATGGTGGTTGGTTGAAAATGTTTTAGGAATGTATGATATGAGGAAGTCTCTTCCTGCCATTCTCCCTCTTTTTGTAGCCCCGTTTATACCAGGTTCTAAATTGTATCCTTTGTCCTGAGCTTGTCCACATTGTGACAAGTGTAGACAATCAAAAGACACATAGTCAGACAAGCATTGTGTCTGGGTATCTTACAGGTGTACACAGATCTGGACAGAGAAACCATTTCAATCATCATTATTCCACCCTCTAAAATCATTGACAGGTGGCACCATTGTCTGATTACATCAATATATGTCTTACAATGAATAAATGAATATTATTTTGAAAGAATAGCTGTGAAATAATTATCATAAGGGAGGGACCAGGAAATCAGTTCACAATGCATACAGAGTGGACAGATAACAGACACATTTAAATACCATGTGTAGACCCATTTCTGGTAATGTGGGCACAATCAGAATGTAGACAAGATCAGGAAAACAGACCCATGTTGGCACCAGGTATAAACGGGGCTTCTGTCTCTCGCTCCACCTCTCACCTCACCTGTCTTGTAATATTTCTGTCCCCCTCTTTCATTCTTTTCAGCTTTCTATCTTTTTCTTTTCACATCTCTCTCCCTCTCTCTGTCTCTTTCTCCACCTCTTTCTCTCTCCTTACCTGTCTTTTTATATTATCGTACCCCTGTAAGTAAGGGAGTGATGCAGAAAGAGGGGGAGTGTGTAAGTGTGAATAATAGAGGAGTGCAGCGTCCCTCTAATGAGTATAATTGATGGCTGACCTGGCCCGCGTGTGGCCTCTCTTTCTCCTCTTTTCATTATTGAGCCTCATGCGTTCCTCATGTTTCCCCGTGTGCTACAACGAAACCCTCTCAGATCATGTCATCTGGACATCAAATGTTAATACAGTAATGGCCCCCATTGGAACAGACTGTACTTTCAGACGTGTGGTTGTGGATTGCATAAACCACATCTTTGATTGACATGTCGGGTGTAGACCATTTTGCTATTTTTTATCACGTTGATGAAGAGGGGAGAGTGTTGCAGGCAGGAGATTTCACATTTTAGTTTCTGTGTATTGGGTATCCTGGGGATACCCTACTCTTCCTTTTCTGTAAAAACAACGTTTACTTCTCTTCCCTCCTGTGCCCCTTCTCCTCTCCCTCCAATGCCACTCCCTCCCTTCATCTAATTTCCTCTCCCTCTTCCCTCCCCTCCTCTCTCCCCCTCTTTTCTTCTCTCCTGTGTTGTGGTGGGCCCAGTTCTAGTTGTGTCTATAGGGGCTGTGTTACTATGTTTTAGGGAGATGAGCCAGAGAGCGAAACACCCACCACTGATAAACAGGAGCTCCTCCCAGCATGTAGTCTCAGCAAGGAGAGGCCTTGAGAAGAAAGCCAAGTGTTTCCTCCTGTGTGTTTGTGTGTGTTTGCGTGCATACTGGCATGTGTGTGAGAGATAGAGGGTCTCTCTGCAGCTTGTGCTCTGACAGTGGGAAGCTGCGATGTAATTGCTGACACCGTCCAGAGGATTGAATGTAATGAAGGTAGCTGCTTACAGCCTGCTTCATTAGTGCAGATGGGCCTGGGGCACTGTGTGTGTGTGTGTGTGTGTGTGTGTGTGTGTGTGTGTGTGTGTGTGTGTGTGTGTGTGTGTGAGAAGACTCCTAGGCCCAGTGTCGTGGGAAATCACATACACTCATGCAATAACACACACTAACACACACACTCATACCATCACAGCATAGCTCTTCCAGTGAGGGGAGGACGAAGCCTAAACCCTGTCAACTAGAGTTAGTGGAAGTTCCTAGTAGGCCTTTCCAGCAGTCAAATGACCAAATTGCCCTCTAGTGGCCTCATGGGTGGAATGTTATTAATATTAATTTCATAATTAATAAACATATTTCCGAAAGTCTAGTGTTTCTATGTCAAACGGTTTTGTTATATTTCAGTCTTCTGTGATGTATATCAAGTGTGATATTGGGATGCAAACTCAAAATGGAATACATTTCAACTCTATATCTGACATGGTACAAGTGTCTTCTTTTTTTAAATCCCCTATAACCATGTGTGTGAGGTGTATACTTTTGTTTTAAAGTAGATTTGTTTAAGACTACCAAGAAACACTCTGTGTGACCCTGATTTAGCCCACTGCAGTAAAAGGCTAAGCTAGTACAATGGGTTTGTAGTTTCACTTTGCAGAGGGAAGTGTTGTTGAGTGGTGCCAGCTAAGGACAGCTAACAGCATGTGGTGGTTCCGCCTATCAACTACAGACTTTGTGGCTGTGGAATCTAGTGGAAACCGTTTATCATCCGCACACAAGCTTGAAAGTCCCAGCACCAGTTTCAGCATCGCCTTTGCTCAATCCTGATTTGTCCAAATAATCAACAACGAAAACCCCAAACCAGGAACTACTGCTGCTCGTAATCACATAATTCTACTTGAGCCTTAACAGATTTATCTGTCCACGAGAATATGTCAACGAGAGATTATGTAAATCTTACCCCATGTTGATAGAAGCACCAGTTCCCTGCTTGTCCTCTGTAGCCAATGGATATGTTTCACCCTCATATACAACCTCAGATAGGAGTCATATGGACCTAACATAAGAACTATGTAGTATATCGTTGAAATTCTTTGGCTAGATTGACTGCTGATGAATTTGAGGTTGGATATTTCTCTCTCTCACACACGCGCACACACACGCACTTACACACACCTCCCTCATTAGCCTACACTTTGCTAATATATTTAATAAAAGCGGTTACATGTCAGCTCATGCTGAACTAAGTTAGCGTGGTTGACCTTCAAGATGCAGTAGAACTTGTACTCCAATAAACTACACACACACACTACCAGCAGCATGAGCATAATAGCCTCTCGTGCTGCATACTGCATCGTTGGGAGTGTTTGTTACGGCAGCAGAGTTCTGCTTTCTGCTTTGTTCCACTGATTTCACGTTGATTGTCGGCACAATGCGCTCAAGCCGCAGCTGTGCATATCTGCCTTTGTTTTGCCTTTCTGGAACATCTCTGGCATGAAATGGGATTTGCGGGAACGCCGGGCAGTGACTGGGAGCTGTCACGGCGAGGGCAGTGGCGGGCAGCCGGTGGACCAGAGCATGGCAGGGGATGGCACTGCCAACGCCACATGGGGACAAGTTGGACGCCCCTATGCCCAAATCGGAGGAATTTAGATCAACGTTCCACTTAGTGAACAACGTTTGAACAGCGTGTCACTTACAATATGCTCCGTGTTCCCTTCTCCTGAATCGCCTTGACAGCTGTATCTCTTGAGGCATGGCTGTCATCATGACTAAAGCCGTGGTCATGTTCAGTAGGCACAAAATGGAAGAAAAACGTCTTGAAACGGAGAGAAACATTTTTTCTGATGCGAAGTGTTTTGCTACGGTGTGCCCTAATGAACGCGACCCAGGGTTTGAGTCAGAGGATGGGCATTTACTTTCCCAACATGGCTACTGATGCAAGTCAAAATGACTCCCCTGGTCTATATGGGTTCATATCGTAACCCCGATATCTGACCCTGTCAATGACCACAAACGGTCAACTCTGACCCTAACCTTGACCCTTAGCTCGCATGACCCTTCGCTCGCATGACCCCAACCCTAGCTTTACCCCTAACCGCTGACCCCTGATTCTCATTGGTAAAGGGGCTCTTAGAATTGCTGGGAGCACATCAAGGCAAGAGCAATCAATAGTTGATTTGATTAGCTCCTCAATGCATGCATTTCACTTAAAGCCCCTAAAAGCCGATGTTCGAGAGAGGCTTTTTAGCTAATGTTAACCATCCATTTCTAATACAGCCTAATTAAGTACTGTCCACTTATGGACTATTATCTTTAGTCATATTAAATGAGCTAAAAGTGTGTGTGTGTGTGTGTGTGTGTGTATCCTGTGTGTGTTTTCATGCATATGTACGTACGAGAGTGCATGTGTGTATGGTAGAATCACTGATCGTCATGTTCCTGATGGGAGCTACTGTGGGTTTCCCAGTATCAGCAGCCTAGCTAGCAGGAGAGGACATGCAGTTGGAAACATGGGGTGGGGGATAGAGATCAGAAATGTGCAGGAATATAAATGGCCGCAGATTCCTATAGAAATCAATAGCATCGCTCGCAGAGCCTCAAGAGCATTAATAAGAGAATAGTACCTGAGCTAACTAATAGTGGCGATGGTACTGGGTCATTGTCATTTTGCCACACTGTAGTAAAATGTTTTTTAATGGAAAATGAAAACGAGCTGTTCTTATTGGACAAAACCAGGTACTCACTCTTCAGTGTTATGCCTAATGAATACGACCCAGAACAATCACTAGTGCAGTTGGATGATGGGTGAATACATGAAAATAGAGTCCAAACCAGCCAACATTGCAATTCTATGGTATATAAAGCATATGGGTCCTTAAGATGGACCCAGGGTTGTCCTGCACACTGCCTGATAGTCCTGCGAACAGCATAGAAAACTAGAAACTCAGTTGTGCTACATTGCTACATACTATCAGCTAGGGCTGGGAATTTCCAGGGACCTCACAATATGATATTATCACTATACTTAGGTGCCAATACGATATGCATTGTGATTCTCACATTAGATGCAGTAAAGAGGTCAATGGAACTCAACCAAAACAATGGCAATGCCATGGAAACGTTAGGGGGAAAGATGCTGTGGGGAAAAAAGCCTGAATCTCCTCATTGCCCCCCAGCAAAATTAGCCTACATTTAGGTTATTGATTATATGTGTATTTCACACTATGTTGAGGTACAAATCTGAGTCTAATGCTTGTATGGATGTCAACCCCAACACATGTTCATGTCATCGTCACCAATCAACTGCACTGCAGTTAAAAACTACTTTGACTACCACCACCGATTTCTGTATGCTAGCTATGCTACCAGCTTATACGAACAGGAGTTAGCATTTAGCAGTCACTTCTTCTAAACCTGAAAAAAAGGGACTATTTCTAAATGTTATGCAACGAAAACAGCCAAATATATCCAAGTCGGACTTTAGTAACAACATTGTGGGCCTGTTACAATACATCAATCATGCCGGATTTGAGGAATATCCACTTTGTCAGATTAGATTTGTTGAATGTGCCCCAATCTGGCGTCCTCCCTCTATCTCCTGCTGCAGAGAGATAAGAGTGAGTATGATCAAATTAGTTTTGATCAGTCACAGAAATAAAAGTGCTGAAAACATGTCGGCTCACTATTTAAAAAGAAGATGGAGAACAAGCTATAAGATGTAAAATACCAGCATTTTGGCACAGGTACAGCCGACTAGCGCTAGCTAACGCAACTAAGCAAAATAAAAATGTAAATTAAAATCGATACTTGGAGTCAAAGTATAGATATAATATCGCCAAATTAATAGGTCTGTCATAGTAACTGTATCGTTTTTTTCCCCAATCACTACTATCAGCTCCCAATGGAGGAGTCAATGCTATTTCTCTTAGTTTATCCTTTTATCTATCCAGAGATATAGTGTGTTTGACATTACAGTAACAATCTCTTCTTCAAAGGTCACTTGGACTGGATAAAAAGCACTGTTCATACATACATGGTGCAGTATACACACACACACACAGTGAGAACCACACACTGCACCCTAACAGGAGCAGTGTGCAAACAGCCCCTCTAAATGCCATGAGAGAGTTGACTAGCCCACTAGCCCTGGGGTCTCCCAACATGGAAATGTCATGCTAAGGGGTAAACTACTGGTTTGATTATAATGTCATGTGTGTTCACAGACGCATTCATCATCATCATTGCCATATCGTCATCAGAGCTCTGACCTTGTTATACTATCCCCATGAGTTATCAGTAGCCTAGCGGTTAGAGCTTTGGGACAGTAACCGAAAGGTTACTTGTTCGAATCCCCGAGCTGGCAAGGTGGAAATATCTGCCCTTATGCCCTTGTGCAAGGCAGTTAACCACCACAACAACTACTCCCCAGGCGCCGATGATTCAGAGGGGTTGGGTTAAATGTGGAAGACACATTTTGGTTGAATGCGTTCAGTTGTACAACTGACTAGGTATCTCCCTTTACCTTTCCCTCAAAGAGTTTATTCATATTCATGTGGGGTGTGGCCAATAGGGTGGCCACAACTTCAATCCCTCCAATCACATTGATCTGATACTAGTGATGAGGAGAAGAGAGAGTTAGAGAGGGAGGCCAGAAAAGAGGGGTAGAAATGATGATTGGAAAAGGAGGAGAGAAGAGGAGAAAGAAGGAAAGTCGAGGGGGCATTGTGGTCACACAAAAAAATAAAAATAAAATATTAAAGTAGTAAGGGGAAGAGAGAGAGTCCCCATCTTCCCCCCACTGCACTGCACTGCAAATTGTCTCTGCAACTTTTTCTCTGTGGCTTCATTAGTAAGTGTCTCTTCAATATTTATGGTCATGTTAATAAAACATCAATAAGAGAGGGCTTTGTGCAGAGCTGCGGGCACTCTACCAAGCAGCCTTCTCTGCCTGGGTTTCTGCAAAAAGGTTCAGGTGAGTGCTAAGGAAGAAAGGGAGAGTAGAGTAGAGGAGAGGGAGGGAGAAAGAGAGATTACTAAAAAGTGATATTGGGTCTGGGCTATACAAAGGAGAGGAAGTATGAGATTGAATATGAAGTATCTCCATTTAAAAGTGCTTTTTAGTACATGACTAGGATTCATCTGTGGCCGGGAAACTGTCCTTATAGGAGCTTGTATGGCTATTGCCTATATATGCTCTTGCTTGTGTGTGTACATGAGATAGAGAAGTAGTGAACAGTGTTCTGTGTGGGTGTGTTGTGGTGACACAGGAGAGAATGTGTGTACGAGTGTGTTGTGTCGGTGTTTGCGTGTGTTGTGTCTGTGTTTTGAGTGTGTCTATTTCAGTGTGTTTTGGTGGTCAGTTTGAGGGGGTGTATCGTGTGTCGGTGTATTGCAGTTGGAGTGTGTGTGTGTGTGTGTGTGTGTATGTGAGTGTGCATGCCCATGTGTGCCTGCTTGCACTTCTTCCCGTGTGTGCAAACGTGTGTGTGCGTGTTTGTGTGTGTGTGTGAGAGCATCCATCCATCCGCCCAACCGTTCGTGTGTTGCATGCTCCTGTGCGTGTGTGTGTGTATGCGTGTACGTGCACGTGCATTTGTGTGTGTGTGTGTGTGTGTGTTTGTCCATCCATCCATCCATGCGTGTGTGGGGCCCCAGTGCCAGGTTACTGACTAAGTGCCTGGCCTGGCATTGGGGCCCAGTCTCTCTCATGTTTTATTTATTCCAGTGGAGACTGCCAGGGGGAGCAGGCCTCTGAAGCTGGGGTGAACACTGAGGGTCAGCACAATCGCTCTCTCTCTCTCTTTCCCTGTATCTATCTAGGCCTATTTTTAGATTTCTCTCTCTCTCTACCTCTCTCCATCCCCCTCACTCTTTCTCTTTCTATCTCTCGCTCCATCCCTCTCTGCCCCCCTCCTCCATGTCCTCACTCTTACACTCAAAGACCTCGAGTGCTCGTTTGTGTGTATGTGTGTGTGTGTTTCTCCCTCCATCTCCTCCCCCCCTCTCCTCCCCCCTCCTCCCCCCTCTCCTCCTCCCCTATCCCCCTCCCCTCTCCCCTTCTCTTCCTCTCCTCTACTCCTCTACTCCTCTACTCCTCTACTCCTCTCCTCCTCCCCTCTCCTCCCCCTCTCCTCATCTATTTCTCTCCTCCTCCCCTCCTCCCCTCTCCTCCTATCCTTCTCTCCTCCTCCACTCTCCTCCTCCCCTCTCCGCCTCTCCTCCTCTCCTCCTCCCCTCTCCTTTCTCTCCCCCATCCCTCCAATCGTGTTCAGTGCTTAGCTGAACTCTCAATGGCCCTGTTGTGCTCCATGGTGCAGAGACAGCCTCTCTACACGTTCCTCTCCCTTCCCGCCCTCCCTTCCCTTCCCTCCATCTCCTTTCCCTCTCACTCCTCTCTATTCCTCTCTTCAGACCTCTCTCTTCTGTCTCTCCCTTCTCCCCCCTCTCGCTCCTTTATATTTCCTCTGTCTTTCCTCCTCCCTCTATTCTCTCCTCTCCCCTCAGTCCCGCTCTCCTCCCGTCTCCTCCCCCTCTCTTCTCTCTCTCCTCCAGTGTGAATTGCACTCTTAAACCCATCATCTCTCCCTCCACCGATCACCCCCTCTCTTCTTCACAGCCCAGCCCAGCATGGAGCTGTCTCTCTTGGGATGAGGAGAGCTTGGCTTGGCCCTGCCTGGGCCTCAGCTGGGCTGGAGGAGCAGCAGTCTCTCTCTGCACATCTGCTGAGAGAAGGAAAGAGAACGATAGTGTGGGGTTTGATTGAGCAGTGTGTGCGTGTGTGTGTGTGTGTGTGTGAGTGAGTGAGTGAGTGAAGAATCCTAGGTCCAGCATCGTGTGCAACACACTAACTAAACGTGTTCAAATACCTATTAGCTGCAGTGCTAGCGTGGCTACCAGTTTTGCTACTGTTTGGGTTGTTCCCTCCTCCAGTTGTCACCCCTCCGCAGTAGCAGGTATAGCATAGTGTCGCACTGACTCCTCTCCCTTACGTAACACCCCACCCAAATTTAGATAGTACTTCAAATAAACCAGAATCAAGCCATTGGTTGGCTCCCCTTGTAGTTGGATATAAATAGCGTTTTCCAATCTTATCTGGAAACAGTGTTGTGGAGAGTGTAGAGACAGGAGAGGCTTTGAAATGCAGCCCTGCCGATTAGGATCCTATTGTTCCACTCTACACCCCCTCTATTCTCCCAGCTGCTTATAGTAAGCCCTGGGATCTGTGTGTGTGTGTGTGTGTGTGTGTGTGTGTGTGTGTGTGTGTGTGTGTGTGTGTGTGTGCATCCGCTTGCATAACAGTAATTGAGATTGGGTGTGAGTGTGTGTACGTGTGTGATGTTTGTCTTAGTATGATCTGTGAGTGTCAGTAAGTGATTGCGTGTGGGTGTGTCTGTGCGTGCATTCGCATTTCAGTGTGTGCGTGCGTGTGTGTGCGTGTGTGTACGTAACTGCTGGGTGTGTCTTTCATGATGGATGCTGTTCTCCCGCTGCTTACCCCACTGCTCCACTCAAAATTAACAAGGTTGCTAAGATACGCTAGGCTTATATTAGATTACGTTATCTGCCATTATTGCTGTTACTATATTTTACCCAGCACCGTGAAGCCGTTATTAATTTGGAAATTTACCCCGCCACAGAATTATAAGACGCTGCTGCTGATATTTGTTGCACCACTGCCTCCCTGTTCTACCCTAGGAGGGAGTTGCCTCCCTGTTCTACCCTAGGAGGGAGTTGCCTCCCTGTTCTACCCTAGGAGGGAGTTGCCTCCCTGTTCTACCCTAGGAGGGAGTTGCCTCCCTGTTCTACCCTAGGAGGGAGTTGCCTCCCTGTTCTACCCTAGGAGGGAGTTGCCTCCCTGTTCTACCCTAGGAGGGAGTTGCCTCCCTGTTCTACCCTAGGAGGGAGTTGCCTCCCTGTTCTACCCTAGGAGGGAGTTGTGAAACATTTAATGCCCCTAGTAAAATGTAATTCCCACCCCTCGACAAAGTGGGGGCGGATCCACACCTCGATTCATCATTAAACCCATTTAATCCCAGGCCCCCGGCTCCAGTGGTTCCATTTGACATGGAACAAGCCAATAAGACGGAGGGAGGGCCAATAAGACGGACGGAGGGAGGAAGGGAGGTGATGTCATTTCTGAGGAGGCTGATTGTCCATCCATCCCTCCCACCTGCAGATGTCATTTGAATCCAGTGGTTGGTACCATCATGTTGGTGTGTTCCACCACTGGAAGGGTATTGGCACTGAAACAGATGAACACAGAAGACAATGGAGATGCCAACAGTAGGTTTTAGCTGTGGTATTATTTTATCATAGGAGGGAAATATGTTTGATATGTCTATTTGTATTATTTTACCAATATGTTTGCACATACAGTATGTTGATGTTGATGTAGATTCCATAGGCATTTCACACTTGAACATGAGTAATTAGTCTGGATGAAAAAGCTGTAATCCATTTATCCAACTACATCTTAAATTTGAGAAAAATAAAAACGGACTCAATTTACTGTTACCCGTTGTGACACCCATTGAGAAACATGTAAGTAACTATGCAAAAAGGTATCAAGAACAGCAAAAACAGCCAAGTAAAATAGAATAGTAATGACTGACCTATTCAGAGTGGAGCACATATCAGCAGTAGCTACAGTGAGCAAGGTCTGGGCCGGGGGTGGTGGCTGAAGTTGTGATTTAGAGCAGTGCGTGTGTGTGTGTGTGTGTGTGTGTGTGCACTCTTAAAAAAAAAATAGAACCCTTTGAAGAATCCTTTTTGGTTCAAGGTAGAACCCTTTTGGTTCCAGTTAGAACCCTTTCAACAGAGGGTTCAACATGGAACTCAAAAGGGTTATACCTGGAACCAAAAAGGGTGATCCTATGGGGACAGCCGAAGAACCCTTTTACAACCCGTTTTTTTCTAAGAGAGAGTGTGTGTGTGCGTATGAGCCAGGGTGTTCTCGCATGTGTTTCTGTTCTTGCGCATGTGAGCGTGCGTATGTGTTCTTGCCTGTGTGTGTGTGTGTTCTCGCACGTGTGTGTATGAAAGTTTCTTGGTGTTATAGGGGAAGCCCCATTACATTTACATTTACATTTTAGTCATTTAGCAGACGCTCTATACTTAGTGTGGGATCCCTGGGAGATAATGAGAGCTGACTGCTTTATGCCCTGGAAATGATTGACTGGCTGGGACATCCTAGCACGCCATGAATCCTTCCTGTTAACTGGGCCCATACACCACACACACACCAGCCACACCAGCAACACAAGACACACCAGCCACCTATCACACATACAGTGGGGAAAAAAAGTATTTAGTCAGCCACCAATTGTGCAAGTTCTCCCACTTAAAAAGATGAGAGAGGCCTGTAATTTTCATCATAGGTACACATCAACTATGACAGACAAAATGAGAAAAGAAAATCCAGAAAATCACATTGTAGGATTTTTAATGAATTTATTTGCAAATGATGGTGGAAAATAAGTATTTGGTCAATAACAAAAGTACTTTGTTATATACCCTTTGTTGGCAATGACACAGGTCAAACGTTTTCTGTAAGTCTTCACAAGGTTTTCACACACTGTTGCTGGTATTTTGGCCCATTCCTCCATGCAGATCTCCTCTAGAGCAGTGATGTTTTGGTGCTGTCGCTGGGCAACACGGACTTTCAACTCCCTCCAAAGATTTTCTATGGGGTTGAGATCTGGAGACTGGCTAGGCCACTCCAGGACCTTGAAATGCTTCTTACGAAGCCACTCCTTCGTTGCCCGGGCGGTGTGTTTGGGATCATTGTCATGCTAAAAGACCCAGCCACGTTTCATCTTCAATGCCCTTGCTGATGGAAGGAGGTTTTCACTCAAAATCTCCACGATACATGGCCCCATTCATTCTTTCCTTTACACGGATCAGTCGTCCTGGTCCCTTTGCAGAAAAACAGCCCCAAAGCATGATGTTTCCACCCCCCATGCTTCACAGTAGGTATGGTGTTCTTTGGATGCAACTCAGCATTCTTTGTCCTCCAAACCACGACAAGTTGAGTTTTTACCAAAAGTTATATTTTGGTTTCATCTGACCATATGACATTCTCCCAATCCTCTTCTGGATCATCCAAATGCACTCTAGCAAACTTCAGACGGGCCTGGACATGTACTGGCTTAAGCAGGGGGACACGTCTTGCACTGCAGGATTTGAGTCCCTGGCGGCGTAGTGTGTTACTGATGGTAGGCTTTGTTACTTTGGTCCCAGCTCTCTGCAGGTCATTCACTAGGTCCCCCGTGTGGTTCTGGGATTTTTGCTCACCGTTCTTGTGATCATTTTGACCCCACGGGGTGAGATCTTGCGTGGAGCCCCAGATCGAGGGAGATTATCAGTGGTCTTGTATGTCTTCCATTTCCTAATAATTGCTCCCACAGTTGATTTCTTCAAACCAAGCTGCTTACCTATTGCAGATTCAGTCTTCCCAGCCTGGTGCAGGTCTACAATTGTGTTTCTGGTGTCCTTTGACAGCTCTTTGGTCTTGGCCATAGTGGAGTTTGGAGTGTGACTGTTTGAGGTTGTGGACAGGTGTCTTTTATACTGATAACAAGTTCAAACAGGTGCCATTAATACAGGTAACGAGTGGAGGACAGAGGAGCCTCTTAAAGAAGAAGTTACAGGTCTGTGAGAGCCAGAAATCTTGCTTGTTTGTAGGTGACAAAATACTTATTTTCCACCATAATTTGCAAATAAATTCATAAAAAAATCCTACAATGTGATTTTCTGGATTTTTTTCCTCAATTTGTCTGTCATAGTTGACGTGTACCTATGATGAAAATTACAGGCCTCTCTCATCTTTTTAAGTGGGAGAACTTGCACAATTGGTGGCTGACTAAATACTTTTTTCCCCCACTGTATAGCCTTGGGTCGCTGTCTTCTCTAGTCTCTCCTGGTGTCTTCTCTAGTCTCTCCTGGTGTCTTCTCTAGTCTCTCCTGGTGTCTTCTCTAGTCTCTCCTGGTGTCTTTTCTAATCTCTCCTGGTGTCTTTTCTAGTCTCTCCTGGTGTCTTCTCTCTCCTGATGTCTTCTCTAGTCTCTCCTAGCGTCTTCTCTAGTCTCTCCTGGTGTCTTCTCTAGTCTCTCCTGGTGTCTTTTCTAATCTCTACTGGTGTCTTTTCTAGTCTCTCCTGGTGTCTTCTCTCTCCTGATGTCTTCTCTAGTCTCTCCTAGCGTCTTCTCTAGTCTCTCCTGGTGTCTTCTCTAGTCTCTCCTGGTGTCTTCTCTAGTCTCTCCTGGTGTCTTCTCTAGTTTCTCCTGGGGTCTTCTCTAGTCTCTCCTGGTCTCTTCTCTAGTCTCTCCTGGTCTCTTCTCTAGTCTCTCCTAGTGTCTTTCTAGTCTCTCCTAGAGTGTTCTCTAGTCTCTCCTGGTGTCTTCTCTAGTCTCTCCTGGTGTCTTCTCTCTCCTGGTGTCTTCTCTAGTCTCTCCTGGTGTCTTCTCTAGTCTCTCCTGGTGTCATCTCTAGTCTCTCCTGGTGTCAACTCTAGTCTGTCCTGGTGTCTTCTCTAGTCTCTCCTGGTGTCTTCTCTAGTCTCTCCTGAGGTCTTCTCTAATCTCTCCTGGTGTCTTCTGTAGTCTCTCCTGGTGTCTTCTCTAGTCTCTCCTGGTGTCTTCTATAGTTTCTCCTGGTGTCTTCTCTCTCCTGGTGTCTTCTCTAGTCTCTCCTAGCGTCTTCTCTCTCCTAGTGTTTTCTCTAGTCTCTCCTGGTGTCTTCTCTAGTCTCTCCTGGTGTCTTCTCTAGTCTCTCCTGGTGTCTTCACTAGTCTCTCCTGGTGTCTGCACTCTCCTGGTCTCTTCTCTAGTCTCTCCTAGCGTCTTCTCTAGTCTATCCTGGCGCCTTCTCTAGTCTCTCCTGGCGTCTTCTCTCTCTCCTGGTGTCTTCTCTCTCCTGGTGTCTTCTCTCTCCTGGTGTCTTCTCTCTCCTGGTGTCTTCTCTAGTCTCTCCTGGTGTCTTCTCTAGTCTCTCCTGGTCTCTTCTCTCCTAACGTCTTTTCTAGTCTCTCCTAACGTCTTTTCTAGTCTCTCCTCGTGTCTTCTCTCTCCTGGTGTCTTCTCTAATCTCTCCTGATGTCTTCTCTAGTCTCTCCTGGTGTCTTCTCTAGTCTCTCCTGGTGTCATCTCTAGTCTCTTCTGGTGTCTTCCCTTTCCTGGTGTCTACTCTTTCCTGGTGTCATCTGTAGTCTCTCCTGGTGTCTTCTCTAGTCTCTCCTGGTGTCTTCTCTAGTCTCTCCTGGTGTCTTCTCTAGTCTCTCCTGGTGTCTTCTATAGTTTCTCCTGGTGTCTTCTCTCTCCTGGTGTCTTCTCTAGTCTCTCCTAGCGTCTTCTCTCTCCTAGTGTTTTCTCTAGTCTCTCCTGGTGTCTTCTCTAGTCTCTCCTGGTGTCTTCTCTCTCCTGGTGTCTTCTCTAGTCTCTCCTGGTGTCTTCTCTAGTCTCTCCTGGTGTCTTCTCTAGTCTCTCCTAGCGTCTTCTCTAGTCTCTCCTGGTGTCTTCTAGTCTCTCCTGGTATCTTCTCTAGTCTCTCCTTTTCTCTTCTCTCTCCTAGTGTCTTCTCTAGTCTCTCCTGGGGTCTTCTCTAGTCTCTCCTGGTGTCTTCTCTAGTCTCTCCTTTTCTCTTCTCTCTCCTGGTGTCTTCTCTAGTCTCCTGGTGTCTTCTCTAGTCTCTCCTGGTGTCTTCTATAGTCTCTCCTGGTGTCTTCTATAGTCTATCCTGGTGTCTGCTCTCTCCTGGTGTCTTCTCAAATCTCTCCTGGTGTCTTCTCTAGTCTCTCCAGGTGTCTTCTCTAGTCTCTCCAGGTGTCTTCTCTAGTCTCTCCTGGTGTCTTCTCTAGTCTCTTCTGGTGTCTTCTCTAATCTCTCCTGGTCTCTTCTTAGTATCTCCTGGTCTCTTCTCTTGTCTCTCCTGGTCTCTTCTCTAGTCTCTCCTGGTCTCTTCTCTAGTCTCTCCTGGTGTCTTCTATAGTCTCTCCTGGTGTCTTCTATAGTCTATCCTGGTGTCTGCTCTCTCCTGGTGTCTTCTCAAATCTCTCCTGGTGTCTTCTCTAGTCTCTCCTGGTGTCATCTCTAGTCTCTCCTGGTGTCAACTCTAGTCTGTCCTGGTGTCTTCTCTAGTCTCTCCTGGTGTCTTCTCTAGTCTCTCCTGAGGTCTTCTCTAATCTCTCCTGGTGTCTTCTGTAGTCTCTCCTGGTGTCTTCTCTAGTCTCTCCTGGTGTCTTCTATAGTTTCTCCTGGTGTCTTCTCTCTCCTGGTGTCTTCTCTAGTCTCTCCTAGCGTCTTCTCTCTCCTAGTGTTTTCTCTAGTCTCTCCTGGTGTCTTCTCTAGTCTCTCCTGGTGTCTTCTCTAGTCTCTCCTGGTGTCTTCTCTAGTCTCTCCTGGTGTCTTCACTAGTCTCTCCTGGTGTCTGCACTCTCCTGGTCTCTTCTCTAGTCTCTCCTAGCGTCTTCTCTAGTCTATCCTGGCGCCTTCTCTAGTCTCTCCTGGCGTCTTCTCTCTCTCCTGGTGTCTTCTCTCTCCTGGTGTCTTCTCTCTCCTGGTGTCTTCTCTCTCCTGGTGTCTTCTCTAGTCTCTCCTGGTGTCTTCTCTAGTCTCTCCTGGTCTCTTTCTCTCTAACGTCTTTTCTAGTCTCTCCTAACGTCTTTTCTAGTCTCTCCTCGTGTCTTCTCTCTCCTGGTGTCTTCTCTAATCTCTCCTGATGTCTTCTCTAGTCTCTCCTGGTGTCTTCTCTAGTCTCTCCTGGTGTCATCTCTAGTCTCTTCTGGTGTCTTCCCTTTCCTGGTGTCTACTCTTTCCTGGTGTCATCTGTAGTCTCTCCTGGTGTCTTCTCTAGTCTCTCCTGGTGTCTTCTCTGGTCTCTCCTGGTGTCTTCTCTAGTCTCTCCTGGTGTCTTCTATAGTTTCTCCTGGTGTCTTCTCTCTCCTGGTGTCTTCTCTAGTCTCTCCTAGCGTCTTCTCTCTCCTAGTGTTTTCTCTAGTCTCTCCTGGTGTCTTCTCTAGTCTCTCCTGGTGTCTTCTCTCTCCTGGTGTCTTCTCTAGTCTCTCCTGGTGTCTTCTCTAGTCTCTCCTGGTGTCTTCTCTAGTCTCTCCTAGCGTCTTCTCTAGTCTCTCCTGGTGTCTTCTAGTCTCTCCTGGTATCTTCTCTAGTCTCTCCTTTTCTCTTCTCTCTCCTAGTGTCTTCTCTAGTCTCTCCTGGGGTCTTCTCTAGTCTCTCCTGGTGTCTTCTCTAGTCTCTCCTGGTGTCTTCTCTAGTCTCTCCTAGCGTCTTCTCTAGTCTCTCCTGGTGTCTTCTAGTCTCTCCTGGTATCTTCTCTAGTCTCTCCTTTTCTCTTCTCTCTCCTGGTGTCTTCTCTAGTCTCCTGGTGTCTTCTCTAGTCTCTCCTGGTGTCTTCTATAGTCTCTCCTGGTGTCTTCTATAGTCTATCCTGGTGTCTGCTCTCTCCTGGTGTCTTCTCAAATCTCTCCTGGTGTCTTCTCTAGTCTCTCCAGGTGTCTTCTCTAGTCTCTCCAGGTGTCTTCTCTAGTCTCTCCTGGTGTCTTCTCTAGTCTCTTCTGGTGTCTTCTCTAATCTCTCCTGGTCTCTTCTTAGTATCTCCTGGTCTCTTCTCTAGTCTCTCCTGGTCTCTTCTCTAGTCTCTCCTGGTCTCTTCTCTAGTCTCTCCTGGTCTCTTCTCTAGTCTCTCCTGGTCTCTTCTCTAGTCTCTCCTGGTCTCTTCTCTAGTCTCTCCTGGTCTCTTCTCTAGTCTCTCCTGGTCTCTTCTCTAGTCTCTCCTGGTCTCTTCTCTAGTCTCTCCTGGTCTCTTCTCTAGTCTCTCCTGGTGTCTTCTCTAGTCTCTCCTGGTGTCTTCTCTAGTATCTCCTGGTGTCTGCTCTCTCCTGGTGTCTTTTCTAGTCTCTCCTGGTGTCTTCTCTAGTCTCTCCTGGCGTCTTCTCTAGTCTCACCTGGCGTCTTCTCTCTCCTGGTTTCTTCTCTAGTCTCTCCTGGTGTCTTCTCTAGTCTCTCCTGGTGTTTTCTCTAGTCTCTCCTGGTGTCTTCTCTCTCCTGGTGTCTTCTCTAGTCTCTCCTGGTGTCTTCTCTCTCTGGTGTCTTCTCTAGTCTCTCCTGGTGTCATCTCTAGTCTCTCCTGGTGTCTTCTCTAGTCTCTCCTGTTGTCATCTCTCTCCTGAGTGTCTATCTCTAGTCTCTTCTGGTGTCTTTCTAGTCTATCCTGGTGTCATCTCTCTCCTGGTGTCTCTCTAGTCTGTCCTGGTGTCTTCTCTAGTCTATCCTGGTATCTTCTCTCTCCTGGTGTCTTCTCTAGTCTCTCCTGGTGTCTTTTCTAGTCTCTCCTGGCGTCTTCTCTAGTCTCTCCTGGCGTCTTCTCTAGTCTCTCCTGGTGTCTTCTCTAGTCTCTCCTGGTGTCTTCTCTAGTCTCTCCTGGCGCCTTTCTCTCTCCTGGTGTCTTCTCTCCTGGTGTCTTCTCTCTCCTGGTGTCTTCTCTAGTCTCTCCTGGTGTCTTCTCTAGTCTCTCCTGGTGTCTTCTCTAGTCTCTCCTGGTGTCTTCTATAGTTTCTCCTGGTGTCTTCTCTCTCCTGGTGTCTTCTCTAGTCTCTCCTAGCGTCTTCTCTCTCCTAGTGTTTTCTCTAGTCTCTCCTGGTGTCTTCTCTAGTCTCTCCTGGTGTCTTCTCTAGTCTCTCCTGGTGTCTTCTCTAGTCTCTCCTGGTGTCTTCACTAGTCTCTCCTGGTGTCTGCACTCTCCTGGTCTCTTCTCTAGTCTCTCCTAGCGTCTTCTCTAGTCTCTCCTGGCGCCTTCTCTAGTCTATCCTGGCGCCTTCTCTCTCTCCTGGTGTCTTCTCTCTCCTGGTGTCTTCTCTCTCCTGGTGTCTTCTCTCTCCTGGTGTCTTCTCTAGTCTCTCCTGGTGTCTTCTCTAGTCTCTCCTGGTCTCTTCTCTCCTAACGTCTTTTCTAGTCTCTCCTCGTGTCTTCTCTCTCCTGGTGTCTTCTCTAATCTCTCCTGATGTCTTCTCTAGTCTCTCCTGGTGTCTTCTCTAGTCTCTCCTGGTGTCATCTCTAGTCTCTTCTGGTGTCTTCCCTTTCCTGGTGTCTACTCTTTCCTGGTGTCATCTGTAGTCTCTCCTGGTGTCTTCTCTAGTCTCTCCTGGTGTCTTCTCTAGTCTCTCCTGGTGTCTTCTATAGTTTCTCCTGGTGTCTTCTCTCTCCTGGTGTCTTCTCTAGTCTCTCCTAGCGTCTTCTCTCTCCTAGTGTTTTCTCTAGTCTCTCCTGGTGTCTTCTCTAGTCTCTCCTGGTGTCTTCTCTCTCCTGGTGTCTTCTCTAGTCTCTCCTGGTGTCTTCTCTAGTCTCTCCTGGTGTCTGCACTCTCCTGGTCTCTTCTCTAGTCTCTCCTGGTGTCTTCTCTAGTCTCTCCTAGCGTCTTCTCTAGTCTCTCCTGGTGTCTTCTAGTCTCTCCTGGTATCTTCTCTAGTCTCTCCTTTTCTCTTCTCTCTCCTAGTGTCTTCTCTAGTCTCTCCTGGGGTCTTCTCTAGTCTCTCCTGGTGTCTTCTCTAGTCTCTCCTGGTGTCTTGTCTCTCCTGGTGTCTTCTCTCTCCTGGTGTCTTCTCTAGTCTCCTGGTGTCTTCTCTAGTCTCTCCTGGTGTCTTCTATAGTCTCTCCTGGTGTCTTCTATAGTCTATCCTGGTGTCTGCTCTCTCCTGGTGTCTTCTCAAATCTCTCCTGGTGTCTTCTCTAGTCTCTCCAGGTGTCTTCTCTAGTCTCTCCTGGTGTCTTCTCTAGTCTCTTCTGGTGTCTTCTCTAATCTCTCCTGGTCTCTTCTTAGTATCTCCTGGCGCCTTCTCTCTCTCCTGGTGTCTTCTCTCTCCTGGTGTCTTCTCTCTCCTGGTGTCTTCTCTCTCCTGGTGTCTTCTCTAGTCTCTCCTGGTGTCTTCTCTAGTCTCTCCTGGTCTCTTCTCTCCTAACGTCTTTTCTAGTCTCTCCTCGTGTCTTCTCTCTCCTGGTGTCTTCTCTAATCTCTCCTGATGTCTTCTCTAGTCTCTCCTGGTGTCTTCTCTAGTCTCTCCTGGTGTCATCTCTAGTCTCTTCTGGTGTCTTCCCTTTCCTGGTGTCTACTCTTTCCTGGTGTCATCTGTAGTCTCTCCTGGTGTCTTCTCTAGTCTCTCCTGGTGTCTTCTCTAGTCTCTCCTGGTGTCTTCTATAGTTTCTCCTGGTGTCTTCTCTCTCCTGGTGTCTTCTCTAGTCTCTCCTAGCGTCTTCTCTCTCCTAGTGTTTTCTCTAGTCTCTCCTGGTGTCTTCTCTAGTCTCTCCTGGTGTCTTCTCTCTCCTGGTGTCTTCTCTAGTCTCTCCTGGTATCTTCTCTAGTCTCTCCTGGTGTCTGCACTCTCCTGGTCTCTTCTCTAGTCTCTCCTGGTGTCTTCTCTAGTCTCTCCCTAGCGTCTTCTCTAGTCTCTCCTGGTGTCTTCTAGTCTCTCCTGGTATCTTCTCTAGTCTCTCCTTTTCTCTTCTCTCTCCTAGTGTCTTCTCTAGTCTCTCCTGGGGTCTTCTCTAGTCTCTCCTGGTGTCTTCTCTAGTCTCTCCTGGTGTCTTGTCTCTCCTGGTGTCTTCTCTCTCCTGGTGTCTTCTCTAGTCTCCTGGTGTCTTCTCTAGTCTCTCCTGGTGTCTTCTATAGTCTCTCCTGGTGTCTTCTATAGTCTATCCTGGTGTCTGCTCTCTCCTGGTGTCTTCTCAAATCTCTCCTGGTGTCTTCTCTAGTCTCTCCAGGTGTCTTCTCTAGTCTCTCCTGGTGTCTTCTCTAGTCTCTTCTGGTGTCTTCTCTAATCTCTCCTGGTCTCTTCTTAGTATCTCCTGGTCTCTTCTCTAGTCTCTCCTGGTCTCTTCTCTAGTCTCTCCTGGTCTCTTCTCTAGTCTCTCCTGGTCTCTTCTCTAGTCTCTCCTGGTCTCTTCTCTAGTCTCTCCTGGTCTCTTCTCTAGTCTCTCCTGGTCTCTTCTCTAGTCTCTCCTGGTCTCTTCTCTAGTCTCTCCTGGTGTCTTCTCTAGTCTCTCCTGGTGTCTTCTCTAGTATCTCCTGGTGTCTGCTCTCTCCTGGTGTCTTTTCTAGTCTCTCCTGGTGTCTTCTCTAGTCTCTCCTGGCGTCTTCTCTAGTCTCTCCTGGCGTCTTCTCTAGTCTCTCCTGGCGTCTTCTCTCTCCTGGTTTCTTCTCTAGTCTCTCCTGGTGTCTTCTCTAGTCTCTCCTGGTGTTTTCTCTAGTCTATCCTGGTGTCTTCTCTCTCCTAGTGTCTTCTCTAGTCTCTCCTGGTGTCTTCTCTCTCCTGGTGTCTTCTCTAGTCTCTCCTGGTGTCATCTCTAGTCTCTCCTGGTGTCTTCTCTAGTCTCTCCTGGTGTCATCTCTCTCCTGGTGTCATCTCTAGTCTCTTCTGGTGTCTTCTCTAGTCTCTCCTGGTGTCATCTCTCTCCTGGTGTCATCTCTAGTCTGTCCTGGTGTCTTCTCTAGTCTATCCTGGCATATTCTCTCTCCTGGTGTCTTCTCTAGTCTCTCCTGGTGTCTTTTCTAGTCTCTCCTGGCGTCTTCTCTAGTCTCTCCTGGCGTTTTCACTAGTCTCTCCTGGCGTCTTCTCTAGTCTCTCCTGGCGTCTTCTCTAGTCTCTCCTGGCGCCTTCTCTCTCCTGGTGTCTTCTCTCTCCTGGTGTCTTCTCTCTCCTGGTGTCTTCTCTAGTCTCTCCTGGTGTCTTCTCTAGTCTCTCCTGGTGTCTTCTCTCTCCTATTGTCTTCTCTAGTCTCTCCTGGTCTCTTCTCTAGTCTCTCCTGGTCTCTTCTCTAGTCTCTCCTGGTCTCTTCTCTAGTCTCTCCTGGTCTCTTCTCTAGTCTCTCCTGGTCTCTTCTCTAGTCTCTCCTGGTCTCTTCTCTAGTCTCTCCTGGTCTCTTCTCTAGTCTCTCCTGGTCTCTTCTCTAGTCTCTCCTGGTGTCTTCTCTAGTCTCTCCTGGTGTCTTCTCTAGTATCTCCTGGTGTCTGCTCTCTCCTGGTGTCTTTTCTAGTCTCTCCTGGTGTCTTTTCTAGTCTCTCCTGGTGTCTTCTCTAGTCTCTCCTGTGCGTCTTCTCTGTCTCTCCTGGCGTCTTCTCTAGTCTCTCCTGGCGTCTTCTCTCTCCTGGTTTCTTCTCTAGTCTCTCCTGGTGTCTTCTCTAGTCTCTCCTGGTGTTTTCTCTAGTCTCTCCTGGTGTCTTCTCTCTCCTAGTGTCTTCTCTAGTCTCTCCTGGTGTCTTCTCTCTCCTGGTGTCTTCTCTAGTCTCTCCTGGTGTCATCTCTAGTCTCTCCTGGTGTCTTCTCTAGTCTCTCCTGGTGTCATCTCTCTCCTGGTGTCATCTCTAGTCTCTTCTGGTGTCTTCTCTAGTCTCTCCTGGTGTCATCTCTCTCCTGGTCTCATCTCTAGTCTGTCCTGGTGTCTTCTCTAGTCTATCCTGGCATCTTCTCTCTCCTGGTGTCTTCTCTAGTCTCTCCTGGTGTCTTTTCTAGTCTCTCCTGGTCTCTTCTCTAGTCTCTCCTGGTCTCTTCTCTAGTCTCTCCTGGTCTCTTCTCTAGTCTCTCCTGGTCTCTTCTCTAGTCTCTCCTGGTCTCTTCTCTAGTCTCTCCTGGTCTCTTCTCTAGTCTCTCCTGGTCTCTTCTCTAGTCTCTCCTGGTGTCTTCTCTAGTCTCTCCTGGTGTCTTCTCTAGTATCTCCTGGTGTCTGCTCTCTCCTGGTGTCTTTTCTAGTCTCTCCTGGTGTCTTTTCTAGTCTCTCCTGGTGTCTTCTCTAGTCTCTCCTGGCGTCTTCTCTAGTCTCTCCTGGCGTCTTCTCTAGTCTCTCCTGGCGTCTTCTCTCTCCTGGTTTCTTCTCTAGTCTCTCCTGGTGTCTTCTCTAGTCTCTCCTGGTGTTTTCTCTAGTCTCTCCTGGTGTCTTCTCTCTCCTAGTGTCTTCTCTAGTCTCTCCTGGTGTCTTCTCTCTCCTGGTGTCTTCTCTAGTCTCTCCTGGTGTCATCTCTAGTCTCTCCTGGTGTCTTCTCTAGTCTCTCCTGGTGTCATCTCTCTCCTGGTGTCATCTCTAGTCTCTTCTGGTGTCTTCTCTAGTCTCTCCTGGTGTCATCTCTCTCCTGGTCTCATCTCTAGTCTGTCCTGGTGTCTTCTCTAGTCTATCCTGGCATCTTCTCTCTCCTGGTGTCTTCTCTAGTCTCTCCTGGTGTCTTTTCTAGTCTCTCCTGGCGTCTTCTCTAGTCTCTCCTGGCGTCTTCACTAGTCTCTCCTGGCGTCTTCTCTAGTCTCTCCTGGCGTCTTCTCTAGTCTCTCCTGGCGCCTTCTCTCTCCTGGTGTCTTCTCTCTCCTGGTGTCTTCTCTCTCCTGGTGTCTTCTCTAGTCTCTCCTGGTGTCTTCTCTAGTCTCTCCTGGTGTCTTCTCTCTCCTGGTGTCTTCTCTAGTCTCTCCTGGTCTCTTCTCTAGTCTCTTCTAACGTCTTCTCTAGTCTCTCCTGGTGTCTTTTCTAGTCTCTCCTGGTGTCTTCTCTCTCCTGGTGTCTTCTCTAATCTCTCCTAGTGTCTTCTCTAGTCTCTCCTGGTGTCTTCTCTAGTCTCTCCTGGTGTCTTCTGTAGTCTCTCCTGGTGTCTTCTCTAGTCTCTCCTGGTGTCTTCTCTAGTCTCTCCTGGTGTCTTCTATAGTTTCTCCTGGTGTCTTCTCTCTCCTGGTGTCTTCTCTAGTCTCTCCTAGCGTCTTCTCTCTCCTAGTGTTTTCTTTAGTCTCTCCTGGTGTCTTCTCTAGTCTCTCCTGGTGTCTTCTCTAGTCTCTCCTTGTGTCTTCTCTCTCCTGGTTTCTTCTTTAGTCTCCCCTCGTGTCTTCTCTAGTCTCTCCTGGTGTCTGCTCTCTCCTGGTCTCTTCTCTAGTCTCTCCTGGTGTCTTCTCTAGTCTCTCCTGGTGTCTTCTCTAGTCTCTCCTGGTGTTTTCTCTCTCCTGGTGTCTTCTCTCTCCTGGTGTCTTCTCTAGTCTCTCCTGGTGTCTTCTCTAGTCTCTCCTGGTGTCTTCCTAGTCTCTCCTGGTGTCTTCCTAGTCTCTCCTTGTGTCTTCTCTAGTCTCTCCTGGTGTCTTCCTAGTCTCTCCTGGCGTCTTCTCTAGTCTCTCCTGGCGTCTTCTCTCTCCTGGTGTCTTCTCTAGTCTCTCCTGGCGTCTTCTCTAGTCTCTCCTGGCGTCTTCTCTAGTCTCTCCTGGTGTCTTCTCTAGTCTCTCCTGGTGTCTTCTCTCTCCTGGTGTCTTCTTTAGTCTCTCCTGGTGTCATCTCTAGTCTATCCTGGTGTCATCTCTAGTCTCTCCTAGTGTCTTCTCTCTCCTGGTGTCTTCTCTAGTCTCTCCTGGTGTCTTCTCTAGTCTCTCCTTGTGACTTCTCTAGTCTCTCCTGGCGTCTTCTCTAGTCACTCCTGGTGTCTTCTCTCTCCTGGTGTCATCTGTAGTCTCTCCTGGTGTCTTCTCTAGTCTCTCCTGGTGTCTTCTCTAGTCTCTCCTGGTGTCTTCTATAGTTTCTCCTGGTGTCTTCTCTCTCCTGGTGTCTTCTCTAGTCTCTCCTAGCGTCTTCTCTCTCCTAGTGTTTTCTCTAGTCTCTCCTGGTGTCTTCTCTAGTCTCTCCTGGTGTCTTATCTAGTCTCTCCTGGTGTCTTCTCTCTCCTGGTGTCTTCTCTAGTCTCCCCTGGTGTCTTCTCTAGTCTCTCCTGGTGTCTTCTGTAGTCTCTCCTGGTGTCTTCTCTAGTCTCTCCTGGTGTCTTCTCTAGTCTCTCCTGGTGTCTTCTCTAGTCTCTCCTGGTGTTTTCTCTCTCCTGGTGTCTTCTCTCTCCTGGTGTCTTCTCTAGTCTCTCCTGGTGTCTTCTCTAGTCTCTCCTGGTGTCTTCCTAGTCTCTCCTGGTGTCTTCCTAGTCTCTCCTGGTGTCTTCTCTAGTCTCTCCTGGCGTCTTCTCTAGTCTCTCCTGGCGTCTTCTCTAGTCTCTCCTGGCGTCTTCTCTAGTCTCTCCTGGCGTCTTCTCTCTCCTGGCATCTTCTCTAGTCTCTCCTGGCGTCTTCTCTAGTCTCTCCTGGCGTCTTCTCTAGTCTCTCCTGGTGTCTTCTCTAGTCTCTCCTGGTGTCTTCTCTAGTCTCTCCTGGTGTCTTCTTTAGTCTCTCCTGGTGTCATCTCTAGTCTCTCCTAGTGTCTTCTCTCTCCTGGTGTCTTCTCTAGTCTCTCCTGGTGTCTTCTCTAGTCTCTCCTTGTGACTTCTCTAGTCTCTCCTGGCGTCTTCTCTAGTCTCTCCTTTTGTCTTCTCTAGTCACTCCTGGTGTCTTCTCTCTCCTGGTGTCTTCTCTCTCCTGGTGTCATCTCTAGTCTCTCCTGGTGTCTTCTCTAGTCTCTCCTGGCGTCTTCTCTAGTCTCTCCTGGTGTCTTCTCTAGTCTCTCCTGGTGTCTACTCTCTCCTGGTGTCATCTGTAGTCTCTCCTGGTGTCATCTGTAGTCTCTCCTGGTGTCTTCTCTAGTCTCTCCTAGTTTATTCTCTCTCCTGGTGTCTTCTCTAGTCTCTCCTGGTGTCTTCTCTAGTCTCTCCTGGTGTCTTCTAGTCTCTCCTGGTGTCTTCTCTAGTCTCTCCTTTTCTCTTCTCTAGTCTCTCCTAGTGTCTTCTCTAGTCTCTCCTGGGGTCTTCTCTAGTCTCTCCTGGTGTCTTCTCTAGTCTCTCCTGGTGTCTTCTCTCTCCTGGTGTCTTCTCTCTCCTGGTGTCTTCTCTAGTCTCTCCTTGTGTCTTCTCTAGTCTCTCCTGGTGTCTTCTTTAGTCTCTCCTGGTGTCTTCTATAGTCTATCCTGGTGTCTGCTCTCTCCTGGTGTCTTCTCTAATCTCTCCTGGTGTCTTCTCTAGTCTCTCCAGGTGTCTTCTCTATTCTCTCCTGGTGTCTTTTCTAGTCTCTCCTGGTCTCTTCTCTAGTCTCTCCTGGTGTCTTCTCTAGTCTCTCCTGGTCTCTTCTCTAGTCTCTCCTGGTCTCTTCTCTAGTCTCTCCTGGTCTCTTCTCTAGTCTCTCCCGGTCTCTTCTCTAGTCTCTCCCGGTCTCTTCTCTAGTCTCTCCTGGTCTCTTCTCTAGTCTCTCCTGGTCTCTTCTCTAGTCTCTCCTGGTCTCTTCTCTAGTCTCTCCTGGTCTCTTCTCTAGTCTCTCCTGGTGTCTGCTCTCTCCTGGTGTCTTTTCTAGTCTCTCCTTGTGTCTTTTCTAGTCTCTCCTGGTGTCTTTTCTAGTCTCTCCTGGTGTCTTTTCTAGTCTCTCCTGGTGTCTTCTCTAGTCTCTCCTGGTGTCTTCTCTAGTCTCTCCTGGTGTCTTCTCTCTCCTGGTGTCTTCTCTTATTATTTATTATGGTTTTCTTTTCTCTCCTCTCCTCTCCTTGCTCACCCTTTCTTCTTCTATATACTCTCCTAGTTTATTCTCTCTCCTGGTGTCTTCTCTAGTCTCTCCTAGCGTCTTCTCTAGTCTCTCCTGGTGTCTTCTAGTCTCTCCTGGTGTCTTCTCTAGTCTCTCCTTTTCTCTTCTCTAGTCTCTCCTAGTGTCTTCTCTAGTCTCTCCTGGGGTCTTCTCTAGTCTCTCCTGGTGTCTTCTCTAGTCTCTCCTGGTGTCTTCTCTAGTCTCTCCTGGTGTCTTCTATAGTCTCTCCTGGTGTCTTCTATAGTCTATCCTGGTGTCTGCTCTCTCCTGGTGTCTTCTCTAATCTCTCCTGGTGTCTTCTCTAGTCTCTCCAGGTGTCTTCTCTAGTCTCTCCTGGTCTCTTCTCTAGTCTCTCCTGGTCTCTTCTCTAGTCTCTCCTGGTCTCTTCTCTAGTCTCTCCTGGTCTCTTCTCTAGTCTCTCCTGGTCTCTTCTCTAGTCTCTCCTGGTCTCTTCTCTAGTCTCTCCCGGTCTCTTCTCTAGTCTCTCCCGGTCTCTTCTCTAGTCTCTCCTGGTCTCTTCTCTCTCCTGGTGTCTTCTCTAGTCTCTCCTGGTCTCTTCTCTAGTCTCTCCTGGTCTCTTCTCTAGTCTCTCCTGGTGTCTGCTCTCTCCTGGTGTCTTTTCTAGTCTCTCCTGGTGTCTTTTCTAGTCTCTCCTGGTGTCTTTTCTAGTCTCTCCTGGTGTCTTCTCTAGTCTCTCCTGGTGTCTTCTCTCTCCTGGTGTCTTCTCTTATTATTTATTATGGTTTTCTTTTCTCTCCTCTCCTCTCCTTGCTCACCCTTTCTTCTTCTATATACAGTTTCTCTCTTTTTCTCCCCCCTCGATCACCATTCCTCCCTTCATCTCTTCCCCTCTTCTCTTTTCTCATTATAGTCTCCTCTTAGTTGTTCTTTTTTTGTCATTCCCTCTCGTTTCCATCTCTTACTCTTTCAATTCTACCTCTCCTACTCTGTGTCCATCTCTCAGTCTCTCTGATGTGTGTTGGGGCTCGTATTAACCCTTTACAGAGTGAGTGTACACCTGGATCCCATGTGGATGCTGACTTCAATGTTCTCAGTGGAGCCGCTCCGCCCTGCATAATGTTTCGAAAGCACCGGCCTCCTGCTCTCCTCCCACTCCTACTGCTAGCCTGGGGAGATACAGGCACTCTAGCTAGTCTAGCAGACACACACACAAACACACACATATACACACTTACGCACACTCACACAGACACACACACTCACACAGACACAGACACACACACACACACAGGCTCATAGACACATACATACAAAGACACTCACACATACAAGATGATACATACACATACACAGGGACATAGACAGATGCAGACAGACACAGTGATATGAGCAGATAGACACATAAAGGCAGATACAGACCAGCTCGCCATGCTTATCTATGGAGAAACTCCATGTACAATTCAACTGACAGGAATGAAATGGAATTGACCGAAACTCGAGTCTAGACCAGCCAGGTCACCCGTGATACAAGTCAGTATTCCACGTCCATCCATGTCTGAGGACGTCGGGAGATGCCGTGGAAACCAGCCACTAGGGGCAATAGTGAGCGCTGTTACATTGTGGATGAGGATGGTGGATGGGTGTAAGACGTTGACTTGTTGGGATATGGACTGTCTGTGGGTCATGGGGAATATTGCCTGCTGGGGATGGACAGGATCATTGCAGCCCCTGCTAGAGGTAGTCTAAAACTGCTATGACTTTCTCCAAGTGGCCCTTATGCCGGGCATACACTACACGATTTTGCCACGAATTCGCCATGTTTTTGCCATCCCCGACAAATGTTCATGATCGGAGTGAAATCTTATGAACTTGGGCTAGGATCAGTACGTCAGAACTCGCGTAGTTTGAGCGGGTCAAGGACACACCGATGATGGCTGTTCCATTCTCCAGACCCCTGTCGGATGTCCCGATCTTTTTTGGTTGTGCAACTGCAATTAGTATGAGCAGTGCTACGACGTGATTGGGTAAGGACTACTGGCAATAGCCAATGAGCACTCAGCATGTGAAACCAAAACAATGAGGGGATTGGATTAATCTGGTCCAGTCGCCCGGGTAGGTATTTTTTCCACTGGGTGAAAGTTGATTGCATTCGTTTTGGAACCGGGCTGCCTCCCGGGCTTGAGCCAGGTGCCCCGTTCAAAGACCATGGCGAAATTGGTTCAAAACAAAAGTGATGTAATTAAGCATGTGGAGTAATGAGTAGGATTCTGTGTTTTCACATGCAAAAGTGAAGGCTTTTGATAAAAACGTTTTTTCTACGTTAAAAAAATTGTTTGAAAAATCTAACATATTTGATGGAAAAGAGATTGTATGTTGTATGTTTCTGGACGATGCACCATGCTACCTTGTTGACAACACGATCGAGCGCCACAGATTACTGTTTGATTTGAGAAGGGTGCTCCTCCCTCACCGCTCAGCATAATCGAATTTGCCCATTGATGGTGAAGAGGAAAGCAAAAACAACACGCACCATGTGGACCAAGGTGATGGAAGACATATTGGTGGAGCTGTGGAGAGAATGCAGCCTTTTTAATTTTAAAAATTATATATAACCTCAAATTCCCTCAGTAGAATAGAAAGTCCATATTGTTTACATCTGTCCAGCCATTTGTGGGTCCATATTCTGCGCCTCCGTCTCTTATTTGATGTTTCTGCACATAATAATGTGCACACTAATAAAGCAGCTCGCTGTTTGCTTGTCTGCATTTTTTTTCCAGTGCAGGATCAACTAGGGAATCATGGTGTAATGTGAGCACCCACGTCCTGGGGGTTGAGGATGGAGAAAGTGAAAGATTTGGGACAAGGAAATTGGGAAATGTGAGCACGTCCAAGTCGTGAAGTATATGCCCAGCATTACTGTAACTAGGGATCTAAGATCCGTATTCCCTGTCCCTGTTCTAGCGTTAACGCGTTTAGGTTAAAAGCATGAACTGATTTGAGATCAGTGCCCCTACCAAAGTTGTGAGCTGTAGGTTAGAGGTGGATCTTGTCCGGGCGTGGATGCAGATTTTTTTTAGCTGCAGTGAAGCAGACTTGCAGTAGGCTCAGGGTGAGGATCTGGATGGTGTCGGGGGGAGGAGTCTAAACGGCCAGCCACTCCCATACTCCTGAGCTGCAAGCTTACCTGGGAATGGGAATAGGTGCAGAACGGAATCCACAGCGTCATGGCGACCATCTGCATTCCTTCCCTCCTCCACCTCATCTTCCCTCCTTCCCTTCCAGATCCTGCACAGGATCACATTAATATTCCTTTGAAGCCTGTTTCAACTGCAGCCAGATCTCCCTCCCTCCCTTCTCTCTCGCACTCTCTATCGCTCTCTGTCTCTGTCTCTCGCTCTCCATCGCTCATCTCACTCTCCTTCTCCCTTACACTCTCTCATCCTTACTCTCTCTTTCTTGCGTACACTGCATTTCATTCTCCCTCTCTCTCCCCCTCTTCTCTCTCTCCCCCTCTTCTCTCTCTCCATCTCCTTTTTTTCACTCTCCCAGATATCCCACTTGAGGGAGGGGCACACCTGCCTCGTGTTTTATTACCTTTAGTCAGGAGGTCCCCCCTATCACAAACACACACGGATAGATACAGAAAAGGGTGGTGGGTGCCAATGCCTTTGACAGAGCATGTTGATTGGTTCAGAATGGTTGCTGCCTCTTGTAGGAGAGTGGAGTAGCTATTTTTAGATCAAGGGGTAGCTGGGTGAGAAAGACTGAGGAGGGGAGGTCGTGTGTGTAAGGAATACTGCAGTCTTAAAGGAAGTTCCCCCTTTCCACACACACACGTACACACACACAACATTGTCCCTCTAATTCAGGGTAGTGTGTGTTCCACGTGCCCGTTCCCTCTCCTTCTCTCTAGCTCTCTCTCGCTCTGTGCAAATGTCAGCACTCTCCAATGTATTTGCCAGAGCCCAGAGCACTGTCCTACACTCTCTGTTTACCTCTGTCCCCACAGCAATCCATTTATCCTCACCTCCCCCCTATTCTATCTTATCCCTCTCTCTCTCTCTCTATCATTCTATCTCTGACCATAATGATGACTCATGTGGCTCACACCTGCTCAACAGTCATGGGGCACAGCAGTTGCAGAGGGTTAGCGTGTGTGTGTGTGTGGACTGGGGAGATGCTTTTGTAATGTCTACATATTGGCCCACTTTACTGATGATTTGTCTCTCTTTTCTCTCTCTTTCTCTTCATCCAGTGAGTGACAGCTGTTTTAGGAACCTGGCAGAGGACCGTAGTGGAATCAACCTCAAAGATCTTGTGCACGACCCCTCCCTGTAAGTCTTCCAACTCTCAACCTCCAGCACATTCTACATCAGACAAGGGGACCATACTACACACACACACACACACAATCAAAAGCCCTTTTTACATCAGCAGATGTCACAAAGTGCTACACAGAAACTCAGCCTAAAACCCCAAACAGCAAGCAATGCAGATGTAGAAGCACAGTGGCTAGGACACACACACACACACACACACACACACACACACACACACACACACACACACACACACACACACACACACACACACACACACACACACACACACACACACACACACACACACACTTACATTTTGCAGACGCTCTTATCCAGAGAGACTTACATGAGCAATTAGGGTTTAGTGCCTTGCTCAAGGGCACATTGACAGATTTTTCACCTAGTCGGCTCGGGGATTAGAACCAGCGACCTTTCGGTTACTGGCACAACGCTCTTAACCACTAAGCTACCTGCCGCCCTATACACACACTCTTTCACTGGCTGCTCAGCCTGGTCCTTAACAATGATACACACACAGAAATGTCCATCTGATCTAGGAACAGTTTTTCCTTTTAGATCATAATGAATAAGATTAAATGGATAGGGGGAGCTGATTCCAGATCAGCACTCCTTCTCTAAAACACTTGACTATGGACCCTGGTGTTGCCCCATGGAAACCCTGGTCTGCTCTTATATGTTATAGTAGCACGTTGTGTTAGTGTATTCATGTCATAGGGCCTGTGCTGTAGCCCCCAGCCCAGTCTACCGCCTGTCTGTCTGTCATGTCCTTTAGTGTGTAATATGGAGGCCTATGTGTGGAAGCCTGTGTCATGTCTCATACGTCACGCTGTCTTGGGATACACTGATGGAGCTAGCACTGACGCCACTATCAAACTAGACTGTCAACCACTCAGTAGCGTGTGTGTGGAGAGGAGGGTGGGGGGGGGGGTGTGTGTGTGTGTTCCTGGATGCATGCTTGCATGTGCGTGTGCATGCGTTTCTGTGTCAGTGTTAAGGACCAGGCTGGTTAGCCAGAGTGTGTGTGTCCATGGCTGGTGTAATATGATCCCAGTAGCTGATTTAGACTGCTCTGTCCCAATACTGGCAGTTGTCCCTCCCCCTCGTTTCCAGTGTCCCTCAGGGGGGGGGAGTGGCACTCGACAGGCAACTAGTGGTAGGGAGAGATACATACCCCTGGGGAATGGGACATCACTACATCACTCGCACACATCAGAAGCTGCCAATGGATAACACATAATTCATTGACTACGAGCCTTGGGCTTTTTCACAATGCCTGTACTGGCAGTAGTAATAGCTTTCATTATATTTCTCATGCAACAAATATGTACTTACTATATGAGCAACAAATGAGAACAGAAAAACAACACTTTTCTCTTAATGTAGACTACCCATCCTCTGGCTGTGGTTCAATGTGGAGTTGGAACTGAAACAGGACTTTCATTCCATAATAGCAATTTGACATGTAACAGTCGCATTTCCTTCAGTCGTTTTCTGCAATTTCTTGGGGAATAATGATTAACCAGTGGAAGCATTGTAGAACAATTAAAACCACTGTTCGGAACTAATATTTATACTAAATGTTTTAGGGACCATACACAGATCAGTTATAGCTACCCATCCATAGACATACAGGACAGGTGTTTTTATCTTCCACTATACAATAAGCAAGAAAAGAGGTACGTTACTTCAGCTGCATTGGCATATATCTTCAATTACTAACATTACTACAATAAAGAACAATGACAAGTGATTGACTTTGAAATATTTTTTCATGAACAGCAAGGCAAGTGTACAAAATTATACATTACATTTGCAGTAAATGCTTTAGATAGATTATTTACCGCCACTGGGTTTCACAAGACAGCCTGGTTTGCTGGTTTGCTCATGATCCCCAAAAACATTAAACAACACAAATTGCAATGAATACAAATGTCAAAAGCCCATATAGCTAGCTAGCTAAGTATATTAGCTAGGTAATGTTAGCTAGTCAGACAACTTGCTAAATAGTGATTTTCGTAACATAACTTTATGACAAAAAGATATGCACAATCATTTGTCTCTGCATTAACTAACATATTCCTCTTAACTATGCATTTTCCGTTACATTATTTGTACATGAGTCATTTTTATGAAGTTATAATTACTTACGTTTCCTTCCATCCTACCATTTTTGGCAGCCATCTTTCCTGCAGAATCTATCCAGCCCTGGATCACAGAGGTTCATGGGTAATTTGAGTACCACTCACTAGGAAGTCTGCAACTTGATTTGCTTTGGTTGGAGGATGAACTAGAGGGCTGAAAAGGCACTACGCCTAGCTCAACATTTTATCAGTAAACCACTCCTACTCCAGGATTAGTCTCGAAAACCCAACCCAAGGTAACAGTGACTACAGTCTGGTTTCAATTACGGACTCTTTTGACATAGAGGAACTGCGTCAATGTCTTATTTAGCAGACGCTCTTATCCAGAGCGACTTACAGGAGCAATTAGGGTTAAGTGTCTTGTTCAAGGGCAGATTTTTCACCTAGTCAGCTCAGGGATTCGAACCAGCGACCTTTCGGTTACTGGCCCAATGCTCTTATAAAATACAAAATAGTAGCCAGATGGAGATCAAAGAGGTTATTTTTAATTAGTGCATTTCGCAAGTGTCTAGTTTGCATCAACTAGCTTCACTAAAACCACTGCAAAGGTTTTACCTGCAAACTTTGGTTTCAAATTGCGACATTCTGGCATGTTTGCCTCGTGATTTGTTGGGAGAGTTGTCTGTCTGAAAAGGACCAACCCCAGAATTATTTTTCTTCCCCTTATCAAAGTTGTCAAAAGAGTACTCCAGGTGGCTCACGGAGTCGGCAAAAAAACGGACGGGGAGGGATTGAGCCTGTGTCTGACCCTCTACTCCCCACTACATGCTGTGCCATGCAGAGCTGTGCCATGCTATGCCACATTGCCACATCACGTGTCCTTACCTCAATCAGGATGACCAGTTGGAGACAAATTCTGGCCACAATGAGCCACAGCACACAGTGTCTGGGACAGACACACACACACAGACATCCATTCATGCAGATGCACGCAGACGCACACACACATACGCACACATACACACACACACACGCACACAAACACACACACAGACATCCATTTACGCAGACACATACACAAACGCACACTCCACACACAGGGCAGAGCCACACACAGCCCACCAGAAACAGCCCAGACACTTTGTCAATAGAACACAGATTCTTTAAACACTAGTGGTCACCAACCTTTTCTGAGTCACTTTCAGAGTCAAAATGCAAGCTGAAATCTACCGCTCAGATTTTTTTTTAGGCATGACTTGTAAGCCTATGCAATATTAACTATATATTTTACTCATTTAGCAGACGCTATTATTCAGAGTGACTTACACGAGCAATTAGGGTTAAGTGCACATCGGCAGATTTCTCACCTAGTCGGCTCGGGATTCGAACTAGCGACCTTTTGGTTACTGGCCCAACGCTCTTAACCGCTAAAAAACTGTTCTATAACAATGAGGTTTGCACAGTAGGCCTAATACATTATCACAGCATATTGGCTATGCTTGGCCTGCCAATATTGTTCCTCTACATTTACCTTTTAGCAGACTGACCAGAGGGAGGGGACACCGTCTTCCACCTGATGACGAAACTCAAGTCGCAATGCATTATTAGTGCAAATTCATCTTGTTCCTGTGACCAGAGAAAGTCAAATATTCCTCGATATTAAAATAGACACGACGAGCTGCTAATAATAGAAAAAAGGTACTATCGATATACTTGGCTACTCATCCATTACTGCAGATGCAGTGCTGGTTGTAGCGCGAGTTCAAGTAGGGAGAAGCGTGTTTTATGTTTAGTAAAAGTGTTGAATAAAAACAGAGTTGACAGTGCTAAATAAAAACTTAATCATGAACATAAAAACAGCAGCTCTTTGTTGTAATCTATGATAGTCTCTCTCTGGTTAGGCTCATATCAAATGTTCCTGTGGGTTAGTGGAAGCTGCAGGCACAGTGATTTGAGTGATCCAATTGGCCAGTGCAGTATGCACATTTGATTTTAGCTCTCCAGATCCCCCAGGTAGGCGGAGTTTGTCCCTTCAGATGAAATGGTTCAAAATGGGAACACTTCACCTACCCGGCTCACAGGGCAGCTGAATCAACTGCACCTACCACCAATGGCGCAAGACAAATAAAATAAAAATAGAAGCGCAAGGCTTTATCGTTGGCTTTTCTACAGAAATGTTTCGGGATTGACTAGGATTGCCTTGAAGATCTTGATCGACCGGTTAGTGACCACTTCTTTAAACTAGGCTTGGGCTATATACAATATATACCCTATAACGTGGTATTTGGAAAGAGCCACGGGATGGTTTTCCAATACCGTCAAGACTGTTGAAACTATTTCTTTTAAGTTTTTTAATAAATGTGAATATTTGTAGCTACTTTTTAAGTAAATACCTGCAGTCAACTTGCGCAATACGTTAGGAGAAAAAGAACATTGCGTTTATAATTTCACCAGTTACATTATTTTTCATTACGAAGCTTACGCCAGTCCCAAATCACAAGTCGCGTGGTGTTTGTTTACAACCACACAATCACGAGAGACCGGGGCCTTGTGACTCACTGTTGTGCATCATGCGCCAGGTGATCTAGTTAAAGTATGGAATTCACAACTAAATGTTTACCAGCTAGATATCTTATAACTATTAAGTTAACTGTCTAAATTGTGCTAAATGCTCTGCAGTTGTGCATTTGGTTTGCTGATTTAGTAGCTAGTTAGCTATCTAGCTAAGTAGTTAGCTATCTAGCTAAGTGGTTAGCTTCTTCCAAAATCAAGCATTCACTTGGTAACAGCAGAGAATCCCCTCCTGGATCAAGAGCCTTGCGGGCTAATATTTGTTTTGTGCGTGCAGCAAACAGTGAGTAGCATTTTTTAGTTAGTTGTATAGTTTAGGTCAGAAACTGTACAAAATGTTTGCAATGAGCATTCTCTATGGGATTTTACATGTACTTGTTAGCATTGCTAATCTTCGGATTTCTGTTGTATTTTTGACTTTGTTTTGTTTTACCCCATATGTATCTCTGTGTTGTTGTTTTTATCGCACTGCTTTGCTTTATCTTGGCCAGGTCGCAGTTGTAAATGAGAACTTGTTCTCAACTGGCTTACCTGGTTAAATAAAGGTTAAATAAATAAAAATAAATAAAAAATTACAGCGTATAAGTGGGGTTTGAAAACAGTGCCCCTTGTGTTCAGTGCCGGTATTACCAGATATCCCGATATGGCACAAGGACAGTATGAAAGTATGACAATCTGGATACCGCACAAGCCTACTTTAAACTCTTTAAACACATTCTCCTTGGTACCAGTCTGCACAGTGTCCAATCAGTACCCCAACACATAATGTTTTCCCTCCTATTGAAGGAGCATGAAGAGGTGTGTCAGCCTGGGAGGGAGAGAGGGAGAGAGGGAGAGAGGGAGAGAGGGAGAGAGAGAGAGAGATAAAATGACACCCATTCTCAAGGACAGATGGGTTGGTGTGTGTGCTCAATGTGTACAGTTCTCCCCTCCTGCTTATTTGTGTGTTCACATGTGTGCATGCACGTCTGTGTGTGTTGAAGGTTGAATGAATATCCTCCTGGGGCTCCAGCCAACACCGTGTTGCCGCCCTCGAGCGACTTGGGTTGTAACATCCTTTGTCAATTTTACAAATTGTCACGGCTAGAAATAGCGTCAGTATAAATCAGATGGGTGACAGTGTGCTAATTTCACCCACAAAGCAGCAGTCACTGGAAGGAGACAGACAAGACAGGTCCACTGGGCTGGTTGTGCTCTACGTTAGCAAGCTATCTTATGCTAGGCTGTGAATGTTTCTGTACTAGCTTGTGCTAGCCTGTTTTAGCCAGTGTTAGCATTTGCTAGCCTGTGCTAGCCTTAACTAGTGCCTGCTAGCCTGCAATGTGTTAAGCAATGTTATAGTGCAAATGATCTGCTGTACATGGACTTGTCAAAAGGACATGGTATCCCAGGTTGAGGCATATTACATGTTGGAGGGGCATTGGATAGTTCAGAGAATAAGAGATTAAGGGGAGACCGCTTTCGGCCTTGTTAACATTTGACCCAGAGACGAGCTGAACTAAGCCAAGGTGAGCTGGACTGAGCTGTCCTGGTTACGCATCCACCATAGTTGCTGGAACTGTGCTTGAAAGGACAAAGTGAAAGGAAAAGCCCAGGCAACACAGTACAGATTAGATATGCATGATAGTGTGGGGTCCTAAATATAGCTGGGTTGGGTTGTTCTTGAGTGTATCTATGTCTGGGTTAGTCTAAGTGTGTGTCTGTGTGTCTAAGTGTATGTCTTTGTGTGTCTCTTAGCTAGTGTTTCAGTGTGTGATTGTTACAGTGAGTGTAGCACTGGGAGTGTAACCCCTTACGGAGCACTCAGAGCACTCATCACTGGCTGGTGGTGGGGGTTGTGTGTGTGATGCAAGGAGAGTCCCCTCAGACACACAAACACACACCCTTCTCACTGCTGACATGTTGAAAGGAATTGTTGACACTTGAGAGCTTCCCTACATCACTGCTATCACAGTCAGGCTCTACTAAGATGTCCTGAA